>NC_090730.1:73714358-73734358 GCF_036898095.1 Palaemon carinicauda | reverse complement strand
CCTGCCAAGGTATTTGCTGAACCCAATCCTATATTGATAGAATATTTCGTCAATATTCTGATTTCAAATCAGTTTCCATTTACCCTACAATATTAAATTTCGTAAAGGGCCGGTGGTGTGACACCTCTAACCCTTAAAGGGGAGAGCCCTTATCCCTGAGTTTCCCTGATCAAGAAACTCCCTGATTTAATATTATAAGAGAGGTCAGAGCAAATAGATTGAATGGGATACACAAATATATGTCTTTATCTTTTCTAGTCAACATATCTTGGGTACCCTTGTGCGAGCTTCTGCTGGTACCGCTCCTATATTGAAAGAATGGCATTTCTTCGATACTCTGATTGTGAAATCAGTCCTCCTTACCTCACAGTGTTAAGTATAAGGGGGGCCAGTGCTTTGTACACTTCCTTACACCTACTATCGTTTCCAGAGGATGTGTAATAGTGTTTTTCCCAAATATCTAACAAACCGGCTTATGAATTTCCATGAAACTACAGCAATGAATGTTTCAAACATTGGCCTAATTTTTGGTGGTACAAGGAATTGACAGATGTGCTTAATTAACCCGTTTACTCTTAGAAAAAAAAGAGGAACTTCTTCCCTTCCTTCAGAACGTTTCAAAGAAGTGTTACTTAATCACTTAACTGTGACACAAAGGTTCCCCCAACCCTCCTTCGGTGTTTACACCTATGGCTATCCTAGTACTCCCTCCCCCCTTCCTTCTTGCCTTCTTTTCTTCATTTTCCTTGTTATTAGGCTACCGAGTATATCCCTGTTAGGAAAGACTGTGTACTGCACATATAAGATGAGCCGGAAGAGCAATAAAATGTTTTATGGTGGTAGATAATGATTAGATGGTTAACAAAAATCATCAAACATAAGAGAAGAGGTTTAAAACAGAGGTGTGGAATCCCACTGACAGATATTCTACTCGGACTCCTACAAATTTTATATTTGCGTCTAGAAAATAAAATGAAATAAAAGAATAAAATAAAAACATTAGTAGAAATAGAAAACAATTCTTTTCCTTGAGAGTGATGATGAGTAGAATGTATAAGTGTCCATTTCTTGTTTTTTTTCTTCATCTCTCATAAATCTATGGTTTCCAGCAATTGGTGATAACATTATTTTTGAAAAGCAAAGCTAATGAATACTTTGATATGAGTATATCAGCTTGGCATGTAGACAATGTCAATGGATTTCTCAAAGTAAGGTTGATTGGTTCATTAATTGCAGTCTGGTATAATTCCAGTGACAAAGTCGCAATATTTGTCACATACCTTTTAAGTAACAAAAATAGGTAGTGGTACTTATAACGTTAATAAATATATAAAACTATAGGTTGAAATATAATAAATCTTATGTATGTATGAACACACACACACACACACACACACACATATATATATATATATATATATATATATATATATATATATATATATATATATATATATATATATATATATATATATATATATATATGTATATATATATATATATATGTATATATATATATATATATATATATATATATATATATATATATATATATATATATATATATATATATATATATATATATATATATATATATGTATGTATATATATATATATATATATATATATATATATATATATATATATATATATATGATTTCAAAATTTATCAAATGGCCGATGTCAATGCCCTTATATGAAACATCTTTTAGAAGTCTACCTTCTAAGGAATTGATGCTACTCTCTGGTAAAATTGATATGATAAATTATATCAAACAATGCTCTCTGTCATTTTCTTCCTGGCAATTGATGTATCGAGTAACCTGTGTTGTATTGAAGAATGAGTCCTACGGCTTAACCTAAAGAAAACTGTATTTCTATTGCTTTACCAACACTCGCTTGAAGTGCAAAGTGTAGGGTTAGCATGGCTTCTTTCGTCTCCTGTCATAAGTCTCATTCTTGATCTTCAATGTAAGTGAGTGGGTAAGATATAAAACGTTGGTCTTGTGTTTAGGTAAAGTCTAAAGTCACGAATCACATTACCAGGTATGCTGAACTTTTACTGACAAAAAATTTCGTATTGCTTGGGGTAGATCATATGACAATTATCTATGGAGTTATACAGGCGTTTAACAATTCGAGGGATGGGAGGTACAGGGGAAAAAACGTTATAACAACGTCAATGAGGGACGTCATCACTTTTGCGAATGTGTGGGTGGCTAAGACTGGCTTTAGCCTCATTTTCTTAAGTAAAAAAGTTAATGAAACGTAATTAGCAATGCACAGTATTTCCCAAAATTAGGCCATTGTATGAAGCGCTCCCTGCTTTGATATCATGGAAATCCATCAGTTATTTTAGGAGTTATTTAAAAAAGAAACACTATTACACGGCCTCTGGAAACGATAGTAGGTGTTCGACCCCCCTTTTTACCGGGAATTCCCCAGTTGGAGGAATTTCCTTATCTTAATACTGAGGGGAGGTAACAGCATTGGCTCGCAGGGGATACACGGGTATGTGTTTCCCGCTATCTCTTTATAGCTTTCTGTCCTAAGCTATTTTTATCAAAAGATGATTTCTGCAAATTGTTTATCAGTGTGATAATCAATTGAATACTCATTTCTGTTCTCCTTTCCTTACAGGAGGGACACCAGATGATGCATCGCAGTCTTTTGCAGTTATAATGAGTGAGTATTTTCACGGACATAATACATGCAGGTTCATGCCCCCAGCAATATTTTTTCCAAATCTCCAACCCCATCTGAGACCCTCTGACTTGTAAGTAGGCCACACCTTACTGTCGAAGGTCTCAAAAAAAAACCAATAGAATCTGGTATACAGCTCTTAACATTTACACTTTTGGGTGTGAGATTTCTAAAATCTCTCCGAAACTATACCTACCTATTTTACAGTTTCCTGAAGGACATCCTGTCCCCTATCCCTCCTTTCTCCACTCCAGTTCTAGGAGAGGAGGTGAGGATGGGGGTAACCCCCCCCCCCCCTCGCTGCCAGTGCATACACGATGGCAGTCTCAAGCTGTCGAACTACGGTTGGTTTGGTTTCAGAAGTTTTCACAAAAATGCGGTTCAGTTGCGATCTCGCATAAATTCGGAAATGGTAAAGGCTATTCGGGGTGCAGATTGCCATGTGGCGTGTCAAGAATACGTCTCCTGATTATATACGATATACTTGAGAGTAAATCTTAAGGGTACTTGCGCCAGAAGTTAGAATTCTGTGAAACCTTTGTTTTGATTCTCTGGGAATATCACTGTAGTTATATATACCCTTGGGAAGCTACTAAAGGAACCCTCCATCAGGACGTCATGGCCATCTCACCAAAAAATATATATATATATATATATATATATATATATATATATATATATATATATATATATATATATATATATATATATATATATATATATATATATATATATATATATACATATATATATATATATATATATATATATATATATATATATATATATATATATTTATATATATATATATATATATATCCTAATACTTGTTTGAAGATATGTGTTGTACATTGAGGTAAATAAACTCAATAATTATAAAAATTCCACAAAACCTAACAATTCCGCATGTTGTTGTAGCAATATCTCATCTTGCTTGCGAGGGGAGTTAGCTGCCTTTGTGCGTTCAAGTAGACAAGGCACTCACCTGAAAGTGTCAGCTGTACAGTATACTCCAGAACCTTTTGTAATAAAGCGAAGAAAATCCATGTTCCGATATCTCATCATCCTTGGACATGGGACATATTGGTGTCATGTGTAAAAATATGTTTGTTTTTATATGCTGTGAGCGTAGTTGTTCTTTAAGCTTGTAAAATAAAAGTTCTAGATGCCTAGATACGCGATAACTAAGATTGAAGACACTGCTATTGCAGGAGAGGAAAAAAGAAGGAGCAGTTGGCTATAGAGATGAAGAATACAGACAGGAGCCAAGAACCCAAGAATTTGAAAGTAAGCAGGAATACCTAGCCGACTTAATGAACAGATTCCTGGTTGAACGAGAAGAGGAGCGGCACGCAACCTCAGCATATCCGATGTACATAAATGAAGTCCAAACGCACATAATTGAAAGTACACATGCACAGCCGAGTGAAGATACGTAAATCATACTTCGCAAGTTCCCAGAGCTCCAGGAATGTGTTAGGCCTTTTGATGACCAACGGTTTCAATCAATTGAAGTGTTTTTGAGAGACTTTGAAGTAGCTACATATGGGTGGCCGGAAAGAGAAAAAGCTATTCAAGTAATTAGATTGCTAAAAGATGCTCCTGCAATGGAGGTAAAGTGTTAGCCACAAGACAGTTTAAGAAGTTATACTTAAATAAAACGACGTTTAATTTAGAAATATGCCTTGCCTAATGCCACAAAGGGGGACATAAAAGAAAATTACAAACCCAAAATTCAGGAAGGTGAATCCGTTCTTAGTTTTGCAACTCGCATTTTCGGGATTGTGATTCGTATGCTACCTGGAGTGCCAATCTCCCAGAAGGTGATAAAAAACTAATTTCTCGTAAACATATTAGCAGATTAGTAAATCCATATTTATGTGCTTATTTGTTTGATGACAATTGCTCGTTAGCAGACATAGTGAGCGCGATACAAATCATTTTAGACAGCTTTCCACAAGAAAAAACAGCTAAAAATAACTGGCCCGATTTCGAGAAGTTGGAAGCCATGAGAGGCACTCACCAACTCCAAAAGCCGGAAAGGGGAGTCTTCTGATGCTGGCAATGTGGGGGAGAGGGGCACCAAAGAGTGGAGTGCCTCACCCAAGGATCCCTCTGCTGTTACACTTGTCAGGCCTATGGTCATCTGTCTCAAGAGTTCCCAGCAAAAAACGCCGAGGGCGGGCGGACTGTGGCACACGCACACCTCCCCTCGCCCAACATCCGAGGAAAAGAAAACAGAGGAAGGGGGAGACAAGGGCGATCGATGGCCCCCCCCCCCCCCTTGACATAAGAATCCGCAGCCGAGGCAGCGGTGACGATGGACATGGAAGAGCAGGCACTGGGACCTCCATCGGTACCCCCGACCTCACCCCTACAGCACTAGGGAGAGGACATTGGCCCGTGCCCCATATATCGTAATGGCCGGTTAGGAATGTTAGCAGTTAGGATTTACCTGCCAGGTACATCCTTTCGAGCGCTGATCCACACAGGAGCCAGAGTTTCACTTATTGAAAAAAGATTCTCCTCAAAGCCTACACAGTCAGCAGGATTCATCAACTTTGACACGCCAGGAGGAAAAAAAAATGCATAAACCATACAACGGTCATCAACTATAAGTCAGAATCTGTGAAGTTTAGACATGATTTCTTTTGTCTTGCCCACCTTGGGAAGTCCAGCAATCGAGGCTATTTTAGGAATTTATTTCATAACTAGTAATCAAGTATGCATTTTGTGGGAAAAGATATGATAACAGTAAAAACAGGAGGGTACATTTTGCCGATAGAAAGTCATGAGAGAGTAAGTGCTTGTGCGGGCACGGAGAGAAATTTAAGTAAGGTAACAGCTGTACCTGAGAGAGGAAAAGTGTTGTCTCTCCAGACACTTACGAGCATATCAGTGACCGCGTGTTGATCTCTTCCAAAAGGAGCCAAGGTCATTGTTAAACCCCATGACAACTGGGCACATGTAATCGTAGAGGGCCTATCGGAACTAAAAGAGAACAGAGGTGATATAAGGATACTAAATTTGTCAAATAAAAAGAGTTTTGTTAGGAAGTGATTCTGTGTGTGAATTGGAGTTATGTAAAATCATTAATGATGGGATGTTGAGAGCCGCAACTCCAGCCAGCACAGACGAACGCACTCACAATTTGATTATGTCCATTAGAATATAAACCTGTAGTTAGTGACATTGTTAATAATTATTCCGATGTAATTGCAATTGAAGATGAGCAATGCGGTAGGATTGATTAATTTCCCTTTAGCATTGAAACTGGGCTGGCCGACCCGATCAGGTAAAGTCCTTATAAAGTACCCATTCATTTCCAGGGAGAGATAGAAAACGAAATTAGTAAATTAAGGGGACAAGGAGAGTAAATCCCCCTGGGCTTCTCCAATTGTAGCTGTTAGGGAAAAGGATGGCTCGGTAAAATTGTGTGTTGATTATAGGAAGTTGAATGCAGTCACTAAGGATAATGCATTTCCACTGCCCTCGATCAAAGAATTTCTTGTGAAGGTACGGGATAGTAAATATTTTACAACTGTTGATTTATATTCTAGATACTATCAAATGCCCACTCAGGAAGACAGTAAATGTAAAATGGCACTTATAGCTAACGATCAACTATTTCAGTTTAATTTTCTTCCTTTTGGTGTTAAAAATGCTCCAAGTCATTTCTCTAAAGAATTGATGACGGTTTTGGATCCCTTAATCAACCATAGTGTTCTTGTTTATTTAGATGATATCATAATTACATGGAAAACGGCCAAAGAATATAATAATAATATTCGTAAAGTTTTAGAAGCATTGCGACGTAATGGTATGAAAATATATTATTCAAAGTGCAAATTTTTCTGTAAACAGGTTGAATTTCTTGGTCACATAATAAAACAGAAGGTATCCAACCCTGCCCCAGTAAAATAGCAGCTATTAGCAATTTCCCCAGGCCACATACTCCTAAGGAAGCAGCTGGGTTCTTTGGGCTCTCTGGGTATTACAGTAAATTCATAAGAGGTTTTGGAGAGTTAGCGAGGCCCTTAGATGCTTCAAAGAAACAAAAAGTAATGAATTGGAAGTGGAAGAAGAAAGGGCCTTTAACTATTTGAATGATGCCTTAACCAGCAATGACTTACTCGCATATCCTATATTTTATCGCCGGTTTTTAGTGACAACAGATGCAAGTAGCTTGGCTATTGGTGGCGTAGTTTCTCAACGACATGATAAAGGTAGAGAGCGACCCATTTGTTTTGCTTCCAGAGCATTAAAAGGGGCAGAAAAAATATAGTACTTTCGATCGAGAGGCTTTGGCTATTCTTTGGGTTCTAGAGAGGCATCGGTTCTTTTTATTAGGTCAGTCGATAGAGTTGCAAAGTGCTCATTGCCCCTCATGTGACTTCTTTTACAAAGGAGATTTGACCTCTCGACAAGCAAGATGGATTGAAAGATTGTTAGAGTTTAATATAAAAGGTATTCACTTCAAAAACGGTAAAGGTATCAAGGTAGATGATGTCCTCTCTAGAGGTGCAGAAATAGGAGTAATAACTAGGGCATTAAAGAGGAACGAAGAACGTAACCAAAATATTGAAGACCCCCATCAAAATAGAGAAAATAGAGAACGGGATGTGGATTCTCCCAAGGAGTAATCAGAATATGGGAGCTGAGAGAGAGAGAGAGAGAGAGAGAGAAAGAGAGAGAGAGAGAGAGAGAGAGAGAGAGAGAGAGAGAGAGAGAGAGAGAGAGAGATGGAGCAGTGAAGGTGAATATGGGTGGGTGGCCGACGACATGACCAGGGGTGTCCAGAATGAGTGCCCTGATGATGTAGGTTTGATTGACTTTGGATGTTGGGACATAATAGAAGTCCGAGAGGGACAGAAAAAAAAGAGGAATGGATGGAAAGAGTGCGAGCAGTGATTAAAGAGGAATCAGAGAGTTATCCGTCATTTTTGAATGTGCCTCATGAGAGTTATTTTTATAGAAAAGGATATCTTATATTGTGCTTACGAAAAGAGGGGAGGGGAATCTTTTTGCACGGGAAGTTATTCTTTCCTCTTTAATTAATCGAGCCATCCACATTGTAATTCCTAGTTCATGGCTAGCTTACAGGGTCACCCTTCGTTGTGATTCCTAGGTCATGTCTAGCTTGCAGGTTCTTCTATTTTTAGGATTCTTTAGTCATGTTTAGCTTACAGGTTCACCCATCGTTATGATTCCTAATTCATGTCTAGCTTGCAGGTTCACCCATTGCTTTGATTCCTAGGTTATGTCTAGCTTGGAGGTTCACCCATTGATGTGATTCCTGGTTCTAACCTAGCTTATATGGTAACCCATCGTTGTGATTCCTAGTCTTAGCATAGCCTTTAGGTTCATCCATCACATATAGATTCACCCATCATTGAGATTCTAGGTTGTTGCCTATCTCATAGGTTAGCCAATCATAGTGAGTTCTAGTTCCATCCACCCTTCTGGTTCTACCATTCCTGTGAGTCCTAGTTAATGGCCAACCCTACATGTTCACTTATCGCTGTTATTCCTGGTGGATTCTTTTTGTTTTAGGAGACTTACAAACAGATAGCCTATGGGCTCATCTATCGACGTGATCGCCATTTATTACAGATACTGTTTAAGTATTTGATATTTGAGAGGCTAACTTTTTGAAATGAGCTCTATTCCGATGGTCCTTTTTGCTGAAATTGTGTGTTCTGCACAGCATCTTCATCTTTGCTTGTGCGTCACCCTTGCGTCGGCTAGAGTGCCTTTCCTCTCCGTATAATTTATTGTACAGTCAGCATGTGCATATAATAGTGCGTTTTTTAATTTCAGCTAATCTCTTGAGTGACCAACACCCTATTTATGAGTTATTGAGTTTGGTTTAGTCCTTATCTCTAGCAGGAATTATTGAAATTAATGACACTGTTGTTCAGAGGTTTGAGGTCTAGGCAGAACAGCAAGGCTATGAAGTACACATTGCTGTCCTTTTCCAGGAGAAAGGTTAAGTACAGCTAGAATCAAAAGAACGCTTATACTCAGTGGGAATTGTTCGTCAGATGCCTGTTGTATTCCGATGACAAAACAGAAAAAGAGTTGCCGTTCTTCCTACTTCTACAAAATGGGCAGAGCCTTCTCCAACCTTAGCGAATCAGAATATCATCGAAATACTACTAATCCAGTTGCCATATTTCAATTCTGTGCCATCATTTGACGTCTGAAATATCCATTACCAATACAAAGCACACACACCTACATACAAATATTCATATATATATATATATATATATATATATATATATATATATATATATATATATATATATATATATATATATATATATATTTATGTATATATATATATATATATATATATATATATATATATATATATATATATATATATATATATATATATATATATATGTATATATATATATATATATATATATATATATATATATATATATATATATATATATATATATATATATATATATATATATATATATGCACACACACACATATATATATATATATATATATATATATATATATATATATATATATATATATATATATATATATATATATATACATATACATTTATATATATATATATATATATATATATATATATATATATATATATATATATATATATATATATATATATATATATATATATATATATATATATATATATATATATATATATATATATATATATATATATATATACACATATATATATATATATATATATATATATATATATATGTATATATATATATTATATTTATTTATATATATATATATATATATATATATATATATATATATATATATATATATATATATATATATATATATATATATATGCCTAAATATAATTTGATATTTTTTATGTTCTTGCATATATTGCTAACTTAATTCATTGTTAGTTGATTTGTAAAAGATAGCAACAATAGAATAAAGTAGCTGTTGTTGTTCGAAGGTTGATTAGTAATAAAAGTATCAACTTTGCACAACAGGTAATCAATGACTGATGCATACTGATGACTGCATCATACCTATTACTTAATAAAAATTTCGTTTTTCATATTTAAAGTAAGTTATATTATTTTATTGACAAATAATATAAAAAAAAAGTTATTCAGTCATGGAAAGACGTAATTTTCTGAAATTGTCAATAAATTGATACACTCATTTTCCTTAAATGTTTTTGTCGGAAAAAGAACGGGCAGATGGCATAACGACAAAATTATTCCCTATGCTATTATCCTGACTATAAGTTATTATTGATTATATGATGGCTAGTAGCTTTATCTTGAGAAAATTACACATCATGGAGACCAAACTGGCTTTTTATCAGTTTCATTCACAACGTTATTATAATCTTAATTCAATTAGGCTTAACTCTTAACTCCTTTCTTCTAAGTCATCAAGTGGCAGAGTTAGCACAGCTTTGTGGGCCTTGATGTGGGGTTATTGTCGGCTTTTGGAGAGGTTGAATTACTACAGGCAGTTGGGCGATCAACGAGCGTAAAATACTATGCTATGCCTGAAGCTGTAGTTTGGAGTATTTGAGAAATAGCTATACCAGCTCCTTAGCCTAAGAAGGTACTAGATAAACCATAATTTCTACAGCTGATGAAGTAAGCGGGGAAATGGAGAAACAAAATATAAAAATATCTCGAAAATAAAAGTTTCATTGTTCTTTTAAACACTAAATCACACAGTTGAGGAGCAATCCACTTTGAATCCTAAAAAAAAAAATCTCTCTTTAGATTTTATTTCAGAGCTTCTTCCTTTATCTCCTTACATGTTGTGTTAGGTCTTTATTCTTTAATATTTGAGCTCCTTTCTTTCCTCATTTAACATTTGTGCTGCCTTTTTTCATCATTAAATGTTTGTGTTTCATTCTATCATTCTTTATTCATTTATTTATTAAACCTTGTCATTATTTTCCAAATAACATGGCCTTACACTCTGGTGGTTTTCTTAGGCCGCCAATGTTAGTTCGTAGCTTTTCACTGTCCCGCCAGAAAAGAAATTTCTCCCCAGCGGCATCTAGAAACACCTTCACTTGATCATTCAAACCTGGGACCATTCGAGATTTGTGTGAAGCCAAGACAAGATATTCATTAGATGGAGTCACAAATAAGGCATTTTGAGCACTGAATTTCATGTATCTCAATTTCGATTTTAAAATCTCCATCATAAAAAAACTTCAAAATCTCAAGAACTTTTCCATGAGAAAGTGGTGTCACTTAGATTTCTTCTTCTTTTTTATACATTTATATCCCATTCCTTTATCTTTATTCCAGTTAACGAGAATATCTTACAAAGCACTCAAGGTATGTGGAGGACAACATAATGTAAAGATCTAATTACATATCTACGACCCAATAAAATGTTGGAATACGGATACCTAGGAAGTAAATCCCCCAAAGACCCAAAAGACAACGAGTAAAAACTACATTTTTTTTCCAAAATTCAAAATCACTTATAATTTGGATAAGCATTTAGGTCTAACAAAATAATCCCGTTATCCTCATTGTGATAACTATCTCCAATTTTACCATACGGCCTCGATAATAATTAAGCGAATTAAAGCCCTTGCAATAAAGATTGAATTACCCACGTAGCAAAGATTTTACTTTATATGCTTAGAATTTTAGTTCAATTGTCAAATGCTAAACATTGTTGTCCAAGATCACCGACAATGAGACGACAAAGCTCACTGAACAAAGAGGATATAAGAAAATAGATAAATATAGGGCAAGCGGCTGAGGGTCAAAAGACTGAAATTGCACATTCCCTGCAATCTGAATTACAACTAAAAGTATTTTACAAGGAAGTTTCCTTACGTTTCACGAAAGATTGCGATCTAAGATTATCTAAAGGCTGACATGCGTTTTTAGCAGTCAATCTGTCACATGAAAAATAACGAGGAACTTCTGGAAGCATAATGCAATCAGTTTCATTGGAAACATTGAATAACCCATGCTAAACAAAATGTCGATATGCATAAATGTGTCAAAATGAATTTATCAAATACAACAAACTCTCTCTCTCTCTCTCTCTCTCTCTCTCTCTCTCTCTCTCTCTCTCTCTCTCTCTCTCTCTCTATGAATGTCTTAAGGCCGGTATAACTCAAATATGGTGTTTTTATGAATATTTTACGACATCGAACCATAATTAAAACTAATTTTTCTTCCATCAGTGTCTTGAACAAGACTAATGTCGAAATAATCTAGTTTACAATTTGGTTTTCTTAAAAGCCTTGGAGCATTTGATGCCCTTCTTACAATCTCCAATGTTGTAGAGAAATCCATTTATTATGGTCAAGAAGGTCGTATTATTGGCCTTGATTTTAGTGTTTTTTTTTTTTCCGTGTTAATCATAAGACCTTGTTTTTAAACACAAACAATTGGGAGTGGGTGGGTCATTTCTGTTGCCGATGGGCACCTTAGTGAGTATAGGAATGTGATATCTGTTGTTCCTCAGGTTAGTGTTCTTAGCCCATTACTTTTATTACTATACAGTATACACATGACATGTGATTTGGCCTAGAAAACAAGCTTATTGCATATGCAGATGAAGCTACTCTCTTTGCATCATTTCCATCTCCTGGATTTAGATCTATGGTTGCTGAATCCAATAATAGAGATCTAGGTAAAATTAGTACAAGGTGCAAATTATGGGGTATGAAGTTGAATCCTAACAAAACTCAAAGTTTGATTGTAAGTAGATCAAGGACACTGGATCCTCAACATTCAGATCTCAGAACTGATAATGTTTCTTTAACTTTGTATGACTCTTACAATATTTTAGGTTTGATTTTCGATAGAAAATTTAGTTTTTAGAAACACACTAGGTCTGTGTATTCTTCAATTTCAGGAAATACTGGCTTAGTGAGAAAGTCTTTTACGATTTTCGGTGAACAATCTATTCTGAAGAAGTGTCTTAATTCCTTCATTTTACTTTGTTTCGAGTATATTTCTCCTATCTGGTCGTCATCTGTTTATTCTCCTCTTAATTTGTCAGACAAGAACTTAAGGTCTATTAAATTTGTTATTCCTGGTCAAGATATTAGTCTCAGGTACTGTCATTCAATGAGTTCGTTATGCATGTTGTATAGGATTCTTTATGATTCTGACTATCCTTTACATTCAGATCTTTCTGAACAGTTCCATCCTGTTCTCGATACTAGGCATGTAGCTAATTCTAATAGCCAGGCCTTCTTCATCATGAGGCTCAATATTACGAAGTGCCCTAGAAGTATTATTCCAGCTATGACCATCTTGTGGAATGATCTTCATGATTGGGTAGTCGAAACAGTAGACCTTAAAAAGTTCAAGCTTGCAGCAAATAATTTTATGTCGAACCGGCTGACAGAAGTCTTTTTTTAGTTTATATATGCAATATTTGTTTGAATGTTGTTAATGTTTTTAAAATAATTTATTCTAATAGTTAATTACTTCTTATTTTGCTAGTTTATTTCCTTATTTTCTTTCCTTACTGGGCTACTTTTCCCTGTTGTAGACATTAGGCTCGTGTCATATTGCTTTTCCAGCCATAGCTTAGTAATGTTATACAATATATACATATATATATATATATATATATATATATATATATATATATATATATATATATATATATATATATCTATATATATATCTATCTATCTATCTATATATATATATATATATATATATATATATATATATATATATATATATATATATATATATATATATATATATATGTATATATATATATATATATATATATATATATATATATATATATATATATATATATATATACATATATATATATATATATATATATATATATATATATATATATATATATAAATATATATATATATATATATATATATATATATATATATATATATATATATATATGCATATATATATATATATATATATATATATATATATATATATATATATATATATATCTATATATACATATGTATATATATATATATATATATATATATATATATATATATATTATATATATATATATATATATATATATATATATATATATATATATATATATATATATATATATATTATTATTAATTGAGGTCATTACACCACCTTTTTTTCAAATGAAGACCACACCAGCAAGGACTTGGTCGGCAGGCCACAAGTTTTGAGACCCTACCCAGAGTCTCACCCCCCCCCCTCCAATCATCCTATACCAGTCTACTCCCTTTGAGATCTCATTTTCAGCCATCTTTTACAAACCACGTGACAACGTTGAGATCCCAGGAGAAAGAGGGAGGCTAGATGTGAAGGATGTAGGGACACGTGACAAAGCCTGACCAATAGGACAGCGGTCAGGCCAATTCCCCCCTACCACCCCCGATTGGGGGTCAAGTGGGGTTGAATCTACCCAGGAAAAGGTGGGTCTCGCTCTTCGCTAACAGACCTTCATGAGAGAAACATCAGCTCTCTTCACCCTCAACACATCAGGGAGGCTGGACCTGACATACACTCCACAAGGGAGGAAACAGAGTCCTATTTACTAAGGGAACATGATTGCTGTGCTGAATTCTCATCCAAGGTCCATCAAACTCCACTCAAAGCTCTTCGTGGCTTAAACTAAAATATAGTTATCTGCTGTGCTCCCCTTTTTTTTTTACTAAATTTTTATTTAAATATTATTGTAAATATATCTATTTGTTGGTATTCCTTGTCTTATTGCCGACTGGCGACCATTCCATTATTCCTTTCCTTTGTTATTGCCCTGAGTCCTTTAAGCAAGGCCGGACTCACAGCACGGCCTCGTAACAAAATGGCGACCTTACCAGGATTCGTTAAGACAGTAATTTCAAATTATCTTTATTAAAGTTAAATTCCCCCTTTCCTGTCTTTAGTGACTTGACGAAACTCAATTTCATTTCAAGTAAATTATATTATCACTGGAGTTGGAACCGTGGAAGAAAACAGCAAAAGCATTCTATTTTCATTGTTAAAATTTTGTGTTTATTTGTGCATGTGTTCGCACCGCAAACACTTTTGTTTTTAACACCCACGTGGTAGACTTTAGTCCCATTGTTCAGCAGGATAGCCAACCGTCTGCGGCGAGTTTACCTTTTGTTTATCATCACAGTGGTTGAAATTTTTCATATATAAATATTGTGCAGTGAGTGAATGTTTAATTTTGTGTTAAAACTAAGTGAAGTAAAATTTGCGAAATTTTAGGAAAAAACATGGTAGACTAAAACACGTGTTAATTTCCAGTGAGGCATAATTCCTGTGTTGGTAATGGTAAGAACATGTGGCATTGCTTATTTCGATTTTTTCTTTTGATAGCAAGGGTATGTAATTTCATTTTGTTACTTTCAGTGGGATATTATTTTTATGTACATTTTTAAAAGTGATAATTTTCGTACAATTGTGTTAAAATTGTTAACCTAAAGATAAAGGATTAACGATATAACATTCAATTTATTTTTTTTTCTGTCAGGGTATAGGATCATTTAGATAAAATATTTAGGAAGTGTAATTTCCTAAATTCATTTTTTTACGAAAAGGAAAATATGTAATGGGGTTAATTTTCTTAGCGAAGCATTAAGCAAACTCAGTGACATTGTTTGTTTTATTTAATTATTTATACTTTATGTATAAATGTAATGACAATACATCGATAAACCGTTGACCCAAATGGTCATTGGAGAGTTGGAGTGTAACGACAGCCATAACAGGAAGCGAAAATAGACTAAGCTAAATCATTGCATAGGTACCATTTATTTATGTCTAGCAAACATGTCACAAGCCTCCCGTGAGAAACAGTTGACCTTTTGATCACTACACCGGAACCACCTGGCTTCCGATTATAATCCTATGTGATCATATTTGTAATAAATGCTGAGATAACTAATGTCACGTTATCGACGCAAGCCTATTGTAAATCGGTTCTATTCATCTTTTCATACAGAATGGTCTTCCGACGAAACCATCCATGCTCCAGTGATGGAGCGCTAACAATAAATTGTTTAATGTTAACTTAACTGTGACTTATTCTAAAAAGTAACCTACAAGTCTAAATAATTCTATATCACATTGAAGAGATATGAGACAGAACAACAAATGTGTGCGTATAACATTCTCACACCAACATAAATACAAACTTTGCTTTAAGTCACAGAGTTGCAAGTGGTGGTGTTGCAATAACACGCCCACACATTTTACAAAACCATTTTTGTTATGACTAGCAGAGAGGGTCACACATCGTGGAGATTCCATTTTTTTCTTATAACTAGCATAAAGGGTTACACATCGTGGAGATTCCATTTTTTTCTTATGACTAGCATAGAGGGTCATACATCGTGGAGATTCCATTTTCTTTTTATGACTAGCATAGAGGGTCACACATCGTGGAGAATCCATTTTTTCTTATGACTAGCATAGAGGGTCACACATCGTGGAGATTCCATTTTTTCTTATCACTAGCATAGAGGTTCACCCATAGTTGTGATTCAATTTTTTTTTATGACTAGCATACAGGTTCATCCATAGTTGTGATTCCATTTTTTTTATGACTAGCATAGAGGTTCACCCATAGCTGTTATTCCATTTTTTTTATGACTAGCATGGAGGTGTACCTATCGTTGTGATTCCATTTTTCTCATGACTAGCATAGAGGTTCACACATAGTTGTGATTCCATTTTTCTTATGACTAGCATAGAGGCTCACCCATTGTTGTGATTCAATTTTTTTATGACTAGCATAGAGATTCATCCATTGTTGTGATTCCATCTTTTGTTTTGACTAGCATAGAGGGTCATCCATAGTTGTGATTCCATTTTTTCTTATGACTAGCAGAGAGGTTAACCCATAGTTATGATTCCAATTTTTTTTTATGACTAGCATAGAGGATTACCCATAGTTGTGATTCCATTTTTCTTATGATTAGCATAAAGGTTTACTCATAGTTGTGATTCCTTTTTTTTATGGATAGCATAGAGGGTCACCCATAGTTGTGATTCCCGTATTTTCATGTCTAGCATATAGGGTCACCAATAGTTGTGATTCCATTTTATTTTGACTAGCATAAAGTCACCCATAGTTGTGATTCCATTTTATTTTGTCTAGCATAGAGGGTCACCCATAGTTGTGATTCCATTTTTCTTATGACTAGCATAAAGGTTCACCCATAGTTGTGATTCCATTTTTTTTCATTAACTAGCATAGAGTTTCACCCATAGTTGTGATTCCAGTATTTTTATGTCTAGCACAGTTTTATATATATATATATATATATATATATATATATATATATATATATATATATATATATATATATATATATATATATATATATATATATATATATATATATATATCGTTACTTGTTTGGACGCATTACAACCAGACAGCATAAGTTCACCCATTGTTGTGACCTTGGTTTCAAGTTAGGCTCCTGTTCAATTACTTGCGAGGCTTACTATTCGGTGATAGTTCTTTTCGAGAGGCATTTTTTACAGCCATTGTGCATTCTGCCCAGTTACATCTTCATCCTTCCTTCCATGAAACTCTTGTGTAAGACGAGAGCGTCTTTCCCCTCCGTGTAATTTCTTGCACGGTCAACATCGTACCTTGTGCTATTGAGTTTGTTCATGTCGCTGTCTCCACAAGAAATTAGCAAAATGACTGCTCCTGAGATCAGTGCATTTGTGGATTTGGCAGAACGACAAGGCTATGAGGGAGAAGCATTGCTAAGGTATATGCAGGAAGTCATGAATGAAGCCAAAGCCCAGAGAAGAACAGAGCAAGAAAGGATACGCTATGAAAAAGAGAGAGCGCAGGAATTAAGAATGCAGGAGATGGACACCCGATTGGCACAGCTCAATTACTCGCCACTTCAACCCAATGTTGCCAAAGTCCAGCAGGACAATTGCAGGAGGATCCACTTCATTGAAGGGTTCACCAAGGAACTCCCTACAGCGGAGTTCAAGGCAACCACACCTCCAGCTTAGTAAGAAGTGCGGACTAGGGGTAATGAGCGACATCGGACATGAGGGCTATGATTTGCCCTTGGGTCAATAGCCAATGAAGGTAGTACAATGAGTGCCCCTCAGGTGCAAGAAGGCTGCCAAGCCGGAGCCTAAAAATGTGAGGACGCGACCTGCAGAAGACGACTGGCTAGGTACCATTGACCTTGGTGAGGTAGCTTGGTTAAGGGAAGAGGCCCAAGAGCCTCCTCTTTCCAGCAATGAGTCTGAACCTCGTACTCTAGAAGTTCATTCGGATGAAGCTGTGCTCGTGACCACCACTGGCAATAGGGCTGCTCAACCACCAGGCTAGAGGTCTCAGAGAAGGCAAGAGGGGAACCACCCATTAGCCCCGAGACCCCAAGGAGCCAGACAGAGCTCATCAAGTTACCACTGCTGGATGAGACATTGGTAAACAACAGGGCACCTGCCTACTCGAATGAGGTGGAAATAAATAACCCCTCTAAGGATGAGTTCCGGCTAAAGGATGAGGTGCCCCTTAAGATCACCCGAGGTTCTCACGATCCTGTTAAGGTCTTGTGCCGGAAAGTAGTTGTTCCCCACAATCTCTGCTTGTCGGTGCTACGCATGGTCCATGAGGGACTGGGAGGACAAGTTGGGGTAATATTTACCACACAGCTGATCCAGCATAGGTTCTGGCTGGGCTTGCACGAGATTGCCAAGGCTTACTTAGCATCCTCCCATCCTTGCCTAGTCTCCGATAACTATAAGCGAATTGTGCCGAAGGCATCGCTCCAACGTATCCCATCCATTAGTGTCACAGAACTGACAAAATTTTCTTATTGGTATTGCTTCCTAGCCAGATTTCAGAAGGACGAGGGTTCCCGCTTTATGGCAGAGGAGTCACGACCTCTGACCATATTCATAATTCATTTATGGCTTCACCAGGTGCATGCAGGAATTCCCAACTGTGGGGTTTACTTAAATGGCAGCCTAAATTTCTTCCAGACATGGGATAAACTCCAAACTCAGAGAATGAGCTCTCAGACATGGGCTTATCTCTTGAGCATCTCGGTTCCTATCATGCTGACCATGTGTTCCCACAGACAGTCCTAACAGACCAAAACCCTCTAACCTACTTGACTGAGCTACGTAATGGGAATAAAGGGCTCATGAGATGGGGCATAGACCTCCAGAACTACAACTGGAAAGTCAAGCACCTAAAGAACTTAGATGAGAGAGATGTGTTCTCCCAGCATTAGTGCCCAATGCACAGTGCCATGACCATAACGTAGCCATAGTCAGTAGGTTAATTTAGGTTGTATAGGAAAAATATTAATAGGGCCTTATTTATTTCTATTGATTTATAGTATCAACTGCATGTTGTAATTTATCTTTTCCATATGATATGTCAATTTATTTTAATTTTTCATGTGTCCCACTGCACTAGGTCATTTTCTTTAACCATTTGTGGCATTTAATTTCCTATTTTTGCATTTTTTATTTTTTTTTTGCGGTTGCCTCACAACCAGAATGCTTATTTTTATGTGGCACTTAAAGTTAATCTTCTATCAAAATAAAGTAAAAATATGACCATAGTTGCAGCTTAGAAATTAATTCATTATCGTGGTGAGACTCACAAAGGGAGGAGTCATTAAGGCTAGTGGCTTCAGACCTTGCTTGCAGAGTTCTTGTCCTATTCTAGGAAATTTTTTTTTTTTCAAACAGAGACCCCACCAGCAAGGACTTGGTCGGCAGGCCACTAGTTTTGGGACCCTACCTGGAGTCTCACCCCCTTCCCCCCCAACAATCCTATACTAGTCTAATCCCCTTGAGATCTCATTTTCAGCCATCTTTTACGAACCACGGGACAGCGTTGAGATCCCGGGAGAATGAGGGAGGCGAGATGTGAAGGATGTAGGGACATGTGATAAAGCCTGACCAATAGGATAGCGGTGAAGCCAATTCCCCCCTACAACCCCCAATTGGGGGCCAAGTGGGGTTGAATCTACCCAGGAAAAACTGGGTCTCGCTCTTCTCTAACAGACTTCCATGAGAGAAACATCAGCTCTCTTCACCCTGAAGACATGAGGGAGGCTGGACCTGACATACCCTCCACAAGGGAGGAACTAGAGTCCTATATATTAAGGGAATGTGATTGCTGTGCTGAATTCTCATCCACGGTCCATCAAACTCCACTCGAAGTTCCTCGTGGCTTAAATTAGAATATAGTTATCTGTTGTGCTCCCTTTTCTTTTACTAAATTTTTATTTAATTATTATTGTAAATATATCTATTTAT
>NC_090730.1:73704358-73706858 GCF_036898095.1 Palaemon carinicauda | reverse complement strand
TTTTTTAGCCATAAATATGCAAACGCAGAGTATAAAAATAATGGAGGAGAATAGATAAGTTTTTTCCGTGTTCGTAATGTATTATCTTTCTTAGTAAACTGTTCTTGTTACCAAAACTCTTTTCATTTCCTCTAAATATATTCTTTGCTATTTCAAATAAACTAAATCATATAACAGTGTAATAAACTATGCAGCTTGCTTCATATTATTGCAATTGAATTAGTCTTTGTGAAGGATCTGTTATTGTTGACTACTTGGACTCTACTGTTTACACCCTTGAAGGCCAACGAGCATTTGAATTTTTTTGTCTTTTAATGCATAAGTCAGCTATGTAATCTATGCTGCCCAGCTCTGCTTGATTAATCAAGATGTGTCTTGAAAACTGGTCATAGTCGGGTACATCCGTTTCACTTTCGGCACTATCATTATCGGTTTCCTCAACAATTGGTTTGTTGGGGAAGTCAGCCAGAAACTCAGTTATTAACAGTATGATTTCTTGTCTTTAAACATTTGAGAAATTATGTAACTTATATCAGTTTTAGAAAATGTCAAAATTCTAAGGTAGTTGGTACAGGAGTTTTCACTCTTATGGAACTAAACAAGTTTTATAGACAATGTTGTGTAAATCTTGGTATTAGTAAGAATTTATGACTTTTGACAAAACATTTACTTTACAGATTGATAATTGAAGCTCTTGATAGTATCACACCAGTTTGAACTTGCTTCAGCTTTTAATTCATAAAACACCCCTATATCTTTCTTAAGGAGCTTAAAAGCTTGCTTATTACAGGTCTAATTAATCTTACTTCAGGCCATGATTAGATGGGTACTAGACATTACATTAAACCATTTATTTATTAGACCAATGAACCACACTGTTGTAAGTAAATCGTTAATGGATTTTTTTTTTTACATTTGAACAACTGATAATCTTGACATTACTGAATTGCTGGAGAAACTTGAAGCTCTTGATACTTTTCTATTCTCAAAATGAGATGGTTTAAATGAGCTGTGGGAGTTTTTAACGCTAACTTTAGGTCTTTGCCGTCCTGAAAAAGATAAACTTTTAACATGCTTAGCTGTGACCTCCTTCGATGCATCTCAAATTGTTTCATTATGGCATCACTCAAATGAATGACATTGTCTTCCACAAAATATGTCCACAAGTTCTTCACGATATGTGGCGCACAAGGCATGAAATAGAGACATTGTTCGTTGTTAAGAAGATGAATAACCTAGAACACAACATCAAAAATCCTTTTTCTTTTAAAGGACATTGGCTCTTCCCGGTTCATATTGATCCACATCAAAATGATCCTGAATATAAATGAATGATCATTAACTAATACACATTACTAATAAATAAATTAACAGTTTAAATCCTCAAGGTATTATATCAGTAGCTGCAAACATGAAAATCATGTAGATTATGTAAGATTAGAAGAAAAAATTTAATCTTACAGAACATGTGTAACAATTATTGTGTCCTTTCTAATTTTCTCTTCTCACTTTTATTCCTAATTGCCATCTCCTTTGTGGTTTTTGGAAATAAGTGCATCAATTTACCTTCTCTAAGCTGTACTGAGCTCTTGACTGCCACACCACATACCATAATCAAGGTAAATTATAGAAATCCTTCCGTAGAGAAGGTTTGCTCAGCCGGTCAGCAGAGTTGCACCGAGAGTACAAGAAAGATGCAAGTATAGTGCCATTATCTTACGTGATTGTATCCGACCAATCATGTTCAACTTACTTGGTACGAGAATGGTCAAACTCTGTCTATCCATGGCTCTGTACCCAATATTTCATCTCTCTCCTGATCACATTTTATCCCTTCCTTTTATTCTTAAAGAAAGATTATATCCACCATATTTTCATTAATTTCAACCTATCCTTACACCCAAACAACATTTCGCTCTTCGGTTGGTAATATCATTGCCAAGTGATTACCAGACTGGGGTTCGAGTCCTGCTTAAACTCATTAGCTCCTTTGGTCACTGGAACCTTACCATCCTTGTGAGCTAAAAATTGGGAGGTTGGGAAAGACTACAGGTCTATCAGAAGCCATTGCCTGGCCCTCCTTGGTCCTTGCTTGGGTGGAGAGGGGGTTGTGGCACTGATCACATGTATATATGGCCGGTCTCTAGGACAATGTTCAATCTGATAGGCCAATCTCACTACGGTTTGCTTCTGCTATTCATAATCGGCCTTTAAACCTTTAAAACCCTGTAACAGAGTGCTAATTTTTATGAAATGGTGTTCCACGTTTATAAGTTTTGTACTTGCTATTGATTACTGCTAAAGAGTTATAAACGCAACACTTCGCCTATACAAGTAATTTGCGAGCGTGATCACCTGATAACTGTTAATTAGATTTTCCTTTCCAGGGAATTAAATCCTTTTTAGTGAAGTCCTCCAGAGTCTATCCAACTCCACGTCAAACTCCTTTAAGCTTCATTTATCAGGAATAACTTATTCTGTGTGCTCCCTTCTTATTTCA
>NC_090730.1:73679358-73699358 GCF_036898095.1 Palaemon carinicauda | reverse complement strand
CACCTCAGGTCAGCTGCCCTCTTTGCCTCACGTACCTTGCGCTTTACTTCCACATTTTTCTCTCTATATTTTTCATACTTCTCTATACTATTACTCTGCAGCCATTCTTCAAAAGCCCTCTTTTTCTCTTCCACTTTTACCTTCACTCCTTCATTCCACCATTCACTGCCCTTCCTCATGCTGCCTCCAATAACCTTCTTGCCACATACATCACTTGCAATCCCAACAAAATTTTCTTTTGCTAACTTCCACTCCCCCTCTAAATTACCAGTTTCTCTTACTCTCACCTCGTCATATGCCATTTTAAACCTTTCCTGATATTTACTTTTTACCCCCGGTTTTATTAGCTCTTCAACCCTCACAAGCTCCCTTTTACATCCACCTACTCTATTCCCCCACTCTTTTGCTACAACTAATTTTCCTTCCACCAAAAAATTATTAGACATACCGTTAGCCATACCCCTAAACACGTGCATGTCTTTCAATCTTCCAAACATTCTTTTATTTATCAACACATAATCCAATAATGCCCTTTCTACTACTCTTCCATTTGCCACTCTTACCCATGTATACTTATTTTTATCTTTCTTTTTAAAAAAGCTAGCACTTATTACCATCTCTTGTTCAACACACATATCTACCAGTCTCTCACCACTCTCATTTTCACCTGGTACGCCATACTTCCCAATAACACCTTCTACCTCTCCAGTGCCCACTCTAGCATTTAAGTCACCCATGACAACTACATAATTCCTTCTACCCAGTCCTTCTACACACCTAGTTAATTCATTCCAGAACTCATTCCGCTCTTCTTCACTTTTCTCACTACCTGGCCCATACGCGCTGACAAACGCCCAACATTCCCTACCCAACCTAACCCTTACCCACATTAACCTAGATGATATCTCCTTCCATTCCACTACTTTACCTGTCATCCATTCACTCAGCAATAAAGCCACACCCTCTCTCGCTCTTCCCCTTTCAATCCCAGACACTCTACCAGACATTTCACCGAACATCACTTCACCCTTTCCTTTAATCTTTGTCTCACACAAGGCCAATACATCCATCCTTCTACTTCTAAACATATATATATATTTATATATATGTATATATATATATATATATATATATATATATATATATATATATACATATATATATATATATATATATATATATAATATATATATATATATATATATATATATATATATATATATATATATATATATATATATATATCTGTATATATATATATATATATATATATATATATATATATATATATATATATATATATATATATATATATATATATATATATATATATATACATATATATAAATATATATATATATATATACAGATATATATATATATATATATATATATATATATATATATATATATATATATATATATATATATATATATATATATATATATACATACATATATATATATATATATATATATATATATATATATATATATATATATATATATATATATATATATATATATATATATATATATATATTCATATACTGTATATGATAATTTTTTGCACATTTAGATGTGTATTTTCCTATTTAAATAAGCCATATATATTTTTGCTACATTAATATCTGGATTCTCTTAACGACCTCGGGATCACAGCCCCTGGTGAAATCACACAGAGACAAGAGCTTTTGACCGGCCGGAAATCGATCCCTGGTCCGGCAAACTAGTAGAGACAGTGACTAAACCACTTGGCCACGATGAAAGGTAAAAGTCAATGACAATTCTTTTGTACTTATACCTGTTAGATTCAGGTGTTTTGTACTTAGAATTGAAATTAACCCATCTTCACCATCGTAGTTAATTGGTAGTTTGTTACTTGGCATTCAATTAATGATAAATTTTCCCACATTTAGACATTTTTTTTTCATATTCAAATAAGCCATTTATATTTTTGCTCCATTAATGTATGGATTCTCTTAACGACCCTTGGATCACAGCCCCCGGTGAAATCACACAAAGACAAGAGCTTATGACTGGCCGGGAATCAATCTTTTGGTATGTGGTGCTTCTTTGTGGGCTTGGATGTCTGGTGGCATGGGAAAGTTGTTGGTTGGAGTGTGAGCGATATCGGGAGCCTTATAAGGGTGGTTGGCAGCTTTTTCTCCGCTCTGGTACGTCACATTGCCGATGTCTGTGTCTTACCCCATTCACGTCGGCTATGGTCAGTGTTCAGATGTTGTCTTCTTCCTCAGGAGTGCATGCATTGATGAAGATCTTGAATGTGGTGAAGCGGCTGTCCAAAAGGGCATCGACTTTAGTCATCAGTTCCTAATGGGCAATGTATTGACATTGGAAATGGCTGCACGTGCTGGTTTGAGTTGAAGTCATACCCAAAGGGCTTGAAGTAGGTTCACTTACTGAGGAGAGCCGTTTGCGGCAGGTTGCAAAAGAACAATACTGGTCATTTTTCTGAGGGAGAGTGAAGCCTTTTGGTCCCCTAATGGCTGTTGAGAGATCTGAAAAAGCTTGGTTATATGAACGGCTGGCGATATTAAGTACTTCTCCAAAAAGTATTTTTTGAGGACTTCCTACTCTATTGGGGTGTCTCCATGGTCGCCAAGTCAATTCGAGATTTCTGGGAAAGTGTCGTTGGAGATCAACTGTGAGGACATAGTCTGCTTTGCTGCTTGAGGAAGTCATGCCCTTGATGTGAAATTGAACTTCACCACCCTGGAACTAGTCAATCCCTTCAATGCTGGCTAAGGGTGGAAGTTTCACTGAGGTGGCGTGAGTCTAAGAGTCTGGTTCGGTGGGTGGCATTGTAAAAAGGGTTGGGGGAATGGGTGGTCCAAAAAGGTGGTGTTGAAATAATGGATGGTTTGTGTCTAAGAGAGCTTTCTTGGGTGTATGTTATGAAACACACTATTACTTTTTTTATTTTTATAGCCCTCTGTGCCCCCTAAAAGTGCTTTAATCTGTTATTATTTCTTTCTAGGTACTGACAGTAGCCCCCTACACTCAGAGGGGAATTTAGACTATTCAGAGTACTATACCTGTATATAGGAAAGATGAAGTTGCCAAAAGAAGAGTTACTCAAGACATGTATTTTAAATATTTCTTCCCGTACACTGATGAGTGTATCAAGCGTTCCCTGCTATATGGTAACTTGATTCAAAATTAGGAGCAAATAAAACTAGATCAGTCTAGTCACTGACCTAGATGGTAATATATTGACACAGAAGGTTTATGGACAGTTTTTTTTCCAATACTTGCCCCCAGAACCAAGTGAACATAAAGTGGCATAGAATAGTTTTTTGCAGCGATAACCAAACTTTTAAGTAATATCAATTCCTAAACCCCAGTGGATTGTTCATGTAGATTATGAACAACAGTGTTGCGGGGTTCTCCTTCAAGCTTGAAGTCTGTTTCTGTCATAGTTAGGAATAAATCTGCATGATCCACCTGAGTATGTTGCTAGTCAGCCTGGGGAAAGTTTCCCGGGATTTTCTAGTTTTGCCGCATGAATTGCAATCCTTGTTTTATTAACCCTTTGATCGTGAGGCAAGCTACAGGTATTTGAATGCAACCCAAATTGATACACGGTTAGGTGTGCCTTTGTTTATACTAGCATAGTTTAAGGAAAACTTGTGAGTGTCCAGTATGTGAAAAGTTCTTTTATTTTTCTTTACTATTATCTCAAAGCTTTTTTTTTTTTATCTTTTTCTCGGGAGGCTTGAGTGTAAAGGGATGTTAATTTTGACTTTAATTGCTTATTTGAATTGACAAAGCAATGTTAATGTAATCGTAACAGTTTTGTTTCATTTACAAATAAATATTTTTTCCTGTTTTTTATAAAGACAGAATTTCATTCCAGAACCTTGTTTTTTTTTTTAAATCTTTCTGATAAGTTACTTATCATAATTTTTTTTTCTCCCACACTGTATCCTGTTGTCAGATTAAAAAAAAAATATCCCTTTCACCTAATATTCTTATATTGTACTTTTATCCAGCTAGCCCAATGAAAGGGAAGTTAAGAAGGAAGTAAGATTCTAGCTGGGTCCCCTTGCCCAGTATAAATCAAGGGGTGGTGCCCAGTGCTCCGTTCTCTTGACCTGTTATTTAGATTTCTGGTTATTCCACCGTTGTATATTTTATTTTGTGTAGTGAATGTTGGGTTGTGGTTGGCATTCGGACACTAGGCACTTCGGGTGCTACCTGTGGCCACAGTTCGCAAACCATTACATAATTTTTGGGTGCCCAGACCTGGGAAACATCAGCCTTAAGGTATGGCATCGTCATCAAGTAAGAGTCGAAAGGCTAAGTAGAGCCTGAGCCGGGATGTGGAGAGTCTTGTCCAGATTGTCAGTAATCTGGCTACTCAGGTCCGGTCCCTGACACTTCAAGTGGCGGCCCTGAAGAGCATTGAGCCGTCACCAACGTGCCACGTTGCCACTGGGGTCATGACCACAGTGGCCACCAGTGCTCCTACATCCCCAGCTTGGCCAAACATCAATGGTCTGGTAATTCCAATAACTGGAGCAGAGCCAGTGATTGGAGGTCTCCAGCCCCCTCCAGGGTTCACACCATTACTCCCCCCTGTACCAGGCTTCAGGGAGTCCCCTACCACGAGTGGACTTCTTGCTTTCTCGCCTGTTCCAGCAACTAACCCCGATAGTCTACCAGAGCCTTCAGCCAGTAGACTAGGGAAGCAGTTCCTGGACAATCCAGCTGAAGCCAGTAGGCTAGAAAATGCTACAGCAGTTACGGCTGAGACAGTTCTTGTCCAGACAGGGGCTATTCTAAAGCAGAGATGCCATGCCAAGGGAAAAGCCAGACCAGCATTACCCGAAACTGTGGCTATGTCCCAGGAGTCAACCAGCGATGATTCTAGTAGCGAGACTTCTGGTGACACTTCCAGCTCCTGTCTCAGTGTCACCTCAGACGACAATGTCTCCACCGACCACGTCCACTCCCTCCAGACAGAACTTAGTCTGTCTGATCTGATCAAGATCCTCGAATCCAGGACAAACCACAAGCCTTGAATCTTCCAGCTGCAAACTGGCCAGAGTTTTGCCCGATTCCTAAAAGACTTTGAGGCTACTGCGCAAGTAAATATACTGCAGGAAACTCTGGCCGGTGGACCGTTGATCTCGTGAGATTTCTAAAGGGAGAAATCAAGAAGGCATTCTTGGCCATAAGGGGTCCTGAGATCTCATACCCCGACATGAAGGAACGCCTTCTCGACTGGTGCCAAGAAGCCTGAGAGAAGCATGATGCTGGTAGAAAGGCCCGGTTCAGCAGTGCCACCTGTGGCGAGGGCAAACTGCTGAAGATAAACGCTGTCCGGTTGGCCTGCCTGTACAGGTCGGCCTATCCTCGCCGTAATTTGGATCGGAGGGAGCTTAGGCGGAAGCTCCTAAGAACTGTTCCGAACAGAGCTGCGAGTTGGCCACCATTAATGTCTCCGCTGGCCGTCAGGCCAATTGGCAGGAAGTTCTACACCTGTTTATTTTTCTTGATGAGGCATCCCGTCAGTGAAGCCGGAAGGCAGAGGATTTGGCCATCAGTCGTGTGGGACAGTCATGGCATGGCTCGTATGCCGACAGGGTTGCCATGGCTGCCCCCAGCCATTCACCTGGACCTGACAGAGCGTATTTACGCACTCCTCCCCACCTGTCCCAAAAACTGCACCTGTGGAAATGCGCCTGCCACCATCGCGTACCCCGCATAGGTCTCCTCAATTCTAGAGGAGGTACTGTGCATGGTGCCGAGAATCAGGGCACCTTATGGACGAGTGTCGATGGCACTTCAACCTGTGCCTACGCTGTGGCTCGGCGAACCATGACGTTGCACAGTGTGGACAACGGGTGCCGCTTATAAGCAGATCACCTGTCGTGAAAACAGCTAATGCCCACAACCCTGGGAGAGAGACCATCTCTCTCCAGACGCCTTTAAGGTGGAGAGTAGTACCGGTGAGTGCTACTCCAACCCCATCATCCTATTCTGGATCGACCAGTAGCTTGAAGACCCGAAGTGGGAGCGAGTCCAGTGCTCCTTCTCGGACTGTAGAAAAGAAGAAGAGGAAGAGCATGAAGGCAAAGCCCAGGAACTAAAAAACTGAGGAGTATCATAGGGTTTTAAACACCAGGCCTTTGATGTGGAAGATGGTGCTACCTCGATGGAGGGTGTGAGTGCTAGGGTGAGTGCTTCAAGTATTCTGGTGGCAGCCTCGGAAATCTCGATTTCCAAGGTTGCCCCTCAACCTGAATAGGTCACTGCACCTCCAATGGCTTTTTAACCTGTTAAGCGTCACCCACGTGATAAACCGTTCACCACGATCTACTCGGTACCGCCTTCGACTGCATATTCCGTTCATAACTTTAATTACCTTTTTCAAGCCGTCAGTCTCGTTATATTACGTTTACTCGTATAGTAAGTATAGGGTCACCACTTGGCAACACTCTCAGCATATGGGGGCTGTAAATAGAAACTTATATGTTGTCTGGCAACTATTTTTCTGATTTCTGAAGGTAGCTTGATGTTAGAAAACTTGTTTCCCATCAGTGCGCTTCGGGCGTTCATGCGGAAGTGGTTGTTTGTTGTTCCTTTTGTAATGAACAGTCTAAAGAGGAAGGTTATTTCTTTAGATGAAATAAATGATATTCTTGTTGAGGAATTTGATAATGATAACCTGTTTGATAATGAGAGAGAGAATAAAGTGGATAAATAATGCACAAATGTATGACGAACATATTTGAAAACTATACAGGAAACGATATGGAGAGAGAGAGAGAGAGAGAGAGAGAGAGAGAGAGAGAGAGAGAGAGAGAGAGAGAGAGGGGGGGGGAGAGACTTGTTCCTTTGCTTTTGTTGCTTATCCAGGCATAAGATTTACGATTGAAGATAAAAAGAACCCATTAGAATATTCAGTATTATGTAGCCATTTGAAATGAAATAATAGTAGTATTAATTGTTTATTTTTACTCTACCATTTAATTAACATCCCTACTTTTAACTATAAATACGAATTATAAGCATAAAGAAATGATATTAACTTTGAAAAATTATCATTAGTGAAATGACCGCTCAGGGCAAAAAAAGCTTGACTGTACGTTAGCGGCAACCTGGTCCAGGGGGGGGACGCTTAACAGGTTAAGGATTGGCCAGTGATAACATGTCCTCGACACGGTCCAGAGCTTCTCCAACTGACTCCTCCAGGGAGGAAGCAGGAACAAAGGCTGTATTGAAAACCCTTCATAGGGTTAACCTGGTGCAGTTGGCTCCTGTACCACTCATGGTTGTTCCAGTGACCATGAATGATTCTCCATCGGGAGCGTTGGATGCTCTCATTGACTCCAGAGCTGAGGTCAACCTCCTGTCATCGAGAGCAGTACAGGATTACCAGGTGCAGATGGTACCCAACACCATTGGTCTGAAGGGTTTAGGACAAACAGGACCTAAGACCTTAGGTACTGTACTGTTGACCCCTATACTGCATGGAATGACATTCGCCCCGAGTGTGTTCCATGAAGTGCCTTCAAGGACCATGGCTTAACACGTAGTGCTTGGCCACCAGTTCTTGAGAGCAGATGGGGTGATAGTTGATGGAACCCGAAATCGGCTAAGGGTTGGCAGTACTCTCCAAGAGCCTCTTTGGGAGTATTATGTCCCGATACATGGAGCCTGTTGTCAGCAAGTGCTTTACGCACTTGAGGTCCAGGCAGCTGATTCTATGAGGATTGTCAGTATTGAGCCAGTACTTGTTCCAGTTACTGTAAACATTCCTAAGGGACTTGACACCTCTTTTAGGTGCCCTGCTTTTCCGACCAACTGTTGGTAGGAAATGTATTATGATATTGACATCAAAACCCCTGGTCTGTCAAGGAAAGTTACAGCAATCCCTGGCATCTTCGAACTGAAAGATGGAAAAACCTTAGTTTTAATCAAGGGTTCATCTGAAGAAACTGCCATGATCAAGAAGGGCGATCTCTTGGGAAAGGTGTTCACCATGGCAATGGTGGATGCTCTTCTATCCTGCCTGATAGCACAGGAGTGTGACCTGACTCTTAAACCCAGCGTATTGGAAGAGATAGACAATCTGTCTATCTCTGACAAACTGGACTCTTCTCAGAAGGACTGGTTTTGTCAAATGCTTTGAAGTCATCTTCCAGTCATCGGTACTGGTAATGATCACGTGGGAGAGTGCTCAAGCACACCAATATGCATCCACCTGTATAACGAGACGCCCATTTATCAGGGAATTCGGCGGTTTGCCAAGTACGTCACTGATGCCATCGAGGAACAGTGCAAGGAGTTGCATGAACGGGGTATTATTGAACCCAGCATCTCTCCTTGGTCTTCACCTATTGTTCCAGTCCAAAAAAAGGACAATAGTATATGGTTGTGTGTGGACTACCGTAGACTGAATAAGGTGACTGTCTCTGGTAAGTTCCCGATGCCTAACATGGCTGATTCTGTATTTGGACTTCAAAGAGTCAAATACTTTACAACCCTTAAACTGGTTCAGGGATACTACCAGTTACCATTGGCAGAGGACTCTGAATAATACACGACTTTTTCTACAGCCTTTGGACACTGGCAGTTCAGACGCTTATCTTTTGGACTGAAAAATGCACTTGCAGTGTTCCAGAGAGAAATGCAGAGTATTCTCCAAGAGTTCCCGAAATCCAAGGTGGTTGTCTACGTTGAAGACATCTTGATATTTGGGTTTTTTTTTGAGGAACACCTGAAACTGGTAGAACGAGTTTTGGCTACTCTCCAGAAGCACGGACTCAAGATAAAACTCGGGAAATGTTCTTGGGTTCAAGCCGAGGCCCAGTATCTTGGTCATCTGGTTTGACGTTCTGGTATGTGTAAGCTATCAGAATACATCCAGAAAGTGGAAGACTTCCCTAAACCAACCACTGTGCGTGAGCTACAGGGATTCCTGGGACTGGTAAACTTCCAACGGAAGTTTATCCCCATGTGCTCACAGATAGCCAAACCATTATCTGCGAAGACTTGAGGACAAGAATCCCAAGGGACTAGGAAACTGAAGTGGACTGCAAAAATGAACGGTGCCTTTGTGCACTTGAAGGAACTGATCAAGGAGGACATAATGCTGTCATACCCTGACTACTCCGCTGATGCTAAACCCTTGGAGTTGTTTGTTGATGCTTTGGGTGAAGCTGCTGGTGCTTGTCTTTGCCAGGAGTCCCTGAAGCATCCAGGGGAGCGTCGGGTGATAGCGTGTGACTCCATGACTTTCCTTGACTGCGAGACCCGTTACTCTACCATTGAGCGTGAGTTGGCTGCTCTCCAATGTGGAGTGAAAACCTTCAGAGCCTTCCTCTATGGCCAGTTCTTCGTGATCCATTCTGATCACTGTCCCCTAAAGTACCTTCATGACATGAAGATGGTGGACAGTCATCTGGCACGGACGATGGAGGACCTGTCCGAATTTAACTTTATTGTTAATTACTGTCCAGGTGATCAGAATGCCGCAGCTGACTGGTTATTGCACTGGCCCGTATTAACTGACTGTCTGTTTTCTACTGAACTCAGCACCCCCAAGTTGCCTACTGGACTGGCCTTGTATAAGGAGGTTTGTGGTGGTCCAGAGTCTCTCATAGAATCCTTGGAGCTAGTCGTGAACTGAGGGTCAGGTGTCGCACCCGACTCTCAGCTGAAGGGAGCCAAGCTCCAGGATGCCTTAGTTCAGCAGTTTCTGAAAGACGCCAGTCGACTAGGCTTCAAACTGGACAAGACTAGCAGGAACAGGATCAAGGCAATGTGTTTTCCAGGTACCGTCCTAGCTCTGGAGTTGCTCTTGGCAGCATCTAAGTTATTGAACCTGAAAATCTGGGTCCATTGGGGTCCCATTTGTCCCGTAGTCTATCGCGATCCATCCGTGACTGAGCCTCAGTGTGTTCATCTTCAGAGTCTGTCTGCAGTGCATTTTAACCCTCTGATAGAGCTCCGCAATTACTTCCCTCCAACTGACGTGATTGTGGGCCATAAGGGGGAGGTAAAATCTCTTGTGCCTGATGCTGAGGGCTTGGTCACCGATGATCCGGAAGTGCCGGAGGATTGTCCTGTAATTCAGTACGTGACAGAAAAGGCACCTCATCAGTCCAGTTGTACCCATGTATCTCAACACTCAGCAGTAGGTATAGTAATGATGCAGTAGACCTTAATTTGTGCTCTTGTTGATACAGGAGCACAGGTTTGTCTTGTAAGGGAGTCTGTACTGAGCCAACTCGGCATAGAGTACCAGATACTGTCAGGAGAACACCTAGAGGGGTTGACTGGTTCCTGCACCAGCATTCTAGGCTATGTCCAGTTAGAGGTGAAGTGTCCTTACGGGTGTAGGCTACCGCTGTTTAACTATGCAGTGGTAGCTGCCAAAGACATTAACTTTTGTTTTGTTCTTGGTAGGAATATACTGGACGCAGCCTACCTGACACTGGATTCACCCCGAGAACCGTTGTTGTATGACCACACTACTGTTCTTCAGTTGTCTCCCAAGGTACTCTCAGTGTCCTCTCTGCATACCGAGACCACTGCTATAAAGGTAACTGACCCGGAATCTGATCGGCGAGTGTTCTCCTAAAATAAAATGCCCTTATGTCCTTTAGTCAGGTGTCCAAGATCCAAGGAGATCATCGACAGATTCAATCTGTCATTAAAAGGATCTACTCTGGGGTTCCTGCATCTTGAGTTCCACGCTCCTATCTACCCAATAGGAGATGTTGGTCTACCTGGAAGTACACCAGGGTTTGCTAGTGAAGCGGAACCCAGACGGCTCAGTAATTACAGGAGACACCTTCAATGTTTTGATTGACCTAGTTGCCGAAACACACCTCCAGAATGCTCACTGGGGGATTGGAAAAATGATTGCAATGCTTCGTTGACTTGTCTGGCACAGATCTTTGATTTATGTAATCAAAGATATGTGCCGGACATGTTGGGAATGTCCGACTTGTAAGGTCTTAAGGGAGGTGGCTGCCCCGCCGACCATGAAAATATTGACATCTTCTCCCTTTGATTTGGTTGCTATGGACCTTGTGAGTCTCCCAACAACCAGTACTGGTTTTTTTGGGTGTCTGATGGTAGTCGACCATTATTCCAAGTGGATGACGGCAATACCCATAAGGAATAAGAAGAACAGTACGATATGCCAGGCGCTTGAAGACTGAGTTTTTCCTGTTATTCCTCATGTTCCAATCCGGATTTTGACTGATAAAGGCCCTGAGTTATTTCCCAGGAATTTACTGAGTTGTTGGAGTGGTACAATGTTTTACATGTGAAAACAACTCCGTATAAACCCTCTAGTAACGGTGCCATGGAACGGGTGAATCGTACCATTGGTGCGTTACTGAGTGTGATTTCTGGTGAATCTTTGATATGGGACCAGTACTTATCCTGAGCCGTTCTCAACTACAACCATTCTCACCACACTGAGATTGGCTGTACTCCAGCTGAGAACAAACTGAAGGGTGCTCACGATGTTGATAGTACCCCATTGCTGTCAGCAGAAACGAGAGACCCATGGGCTGAAGAACATCTTCAGTACAAACTGTTAAAAGAGGGTTCTCTGGTACTTAAGAAGGTGCACCTGTTGGGACAGTTTCTGACGAACAAGCTCATCCCTAGGTTTGAGGGAGTTTTCCATGTTACTAAGGTATACGAGAATAAGGTCACCTATGAGCTGCAGAGACTGCCTGATGGTGAACTGGTAAGAGCTCACCATATATAGTTAAAGGCCTGGTTTGAACCTCTAGTTTATAATAGGAGGCACTTTCTCTGGTTTCCGAAGGGTCTCGATCCTGTAAGAGACTCAAAATAGTCCAGGACTCGTGGAGGATAGTCCTACTTCCTCTGAAGTATCTGAGAGTTCTGGTTCTAGTAATGATGGCGACTCCTAAGGGGTGGCTGCAGTAGTTGCATCCTAGCTTTTGTCACAAGACTGTAACTAGTCCCGACGACAGTGGAAAAGTCACCATCCTACTAGAGCTATTACTCAGCCAAAGCACATTCTTAAGACAGCTAGGACTTATATCCTCCAGAAAATTGTGATAAGACTCCTGTATTAAAGCCTGAATCGTTTTGAGATCGTTTGGTCCTCCAACTGTGGGAGAACAGCCACACTGAAATGTGTGAAGACCCAATTTTGTCTCCCGAATCGGTGGGTCACTCTCCTGTTTCTGAATTTCCAACGTCCCAGTTCTTAGCTTCTTCTTTCAGAGAGGAAGGTGTCGTTCATTCTCCAGGAAGTTGGGAATTCTCGGAAGTTTCCAGTATTCCGTTATTGGAACTACTTTCTGTTGGTTCCAAAAGTTCCAGTCCAGATTGGTCAAGACTTGCTACTTTAGAAAACCCTGTTTTTGAATCATCAGTGTCTATTCATCCTGATTATTACTTTCTCGGTTTTTAGCCACCGGATTTTGACGACCAACTGTCGCCTGAAGATCCCATCTCTAGTGGATTTAGACCCCAATAGACTAGGTTATAAGTTCCTGTTCTTGACCTACCTTTAGTTCAACCTCAAGTCTTGGAGTGGAGACCGTCTTACTGACAAGACAAATACTATAGAGTGGGAACCATCCTCCATTCCTGAGTCACCTCAGAATTCAAACCCTTTCTGACATTCTGATGGTAGACTAAAACACTGGTCAGAGCTCGAGGCTAAAGTGGCACCGTCAGGTGTATCTAACCTGAACGCTACAACACTGTGTGGGTCGCCTGAAACAGCTTTGCCCTGAGTCATCACCTGATTTTTTGGGATTTTTATTGTCCTCTTCTGAGTCTACGGATTCTATCTCTGGATCACCTAAAAAAATTGTCGATCACCCGCAAATACCAACTGTTATGCGAGGTTAACGATCGACGAAAGACACCCAACTTGTACCTGGAGAGTCGCCGGCTTAGCCTGTCTCCGGTGTTGCGAGTAATTAATATGGCTCGCCAGCAGATTGCTGAATCCTAGCGCCTGTCCCGAGACAGAATTATGAGTTTGAGACTCGGAAGAAGAACTATAAATCTCCCACTGAATTAATCTTTGTACAGTTTTTATAGGAAGTTTGGATAATAATTACCCTTTTTTTTCATTAGCCATGCTTAGATCCCCATATTGGGGTAGATAAAAGACTGGAGAACGGGATACCTTATGGGAGGAAATTTGTATTGAGTCGCGGTTTCTGTAATTGTCGCATTAATTGTTGCACTGTAAATTGACCTTGACCGTGACAGTTATAATAGATTTAATAATTTTCTATTATTCTGTAGTACCTGTAGTCCAAAATACATAAATTTACTATTTTTTTTACCCTCCTTTGATTTTGGACTGCAATGAATGTAATTTCTATCTTGATAAATCATGACTGTATACCTGTAATACTGGAACGTTTCCTGTAAATAATGAAATTTGTTATATTGTATATTAATGAAGCATGCATGATTGGGAGGAATAGACGATAATCTTATTTTGTGTTTTTAAGTACCGTATTTCCATAGTGTCTGATAGTTTATCGTCTATTCCTATTGCTTTTTGTTATATCAGTAAATTGTGAAATAATATATTGTACCTAATGTAAATTCATATAATTTGATATGTATCTGAAGGGATGGATGATGAATTAAATTTTTAGTTGATCATCCTACCTTTTTACTGAATTTATTTTCGTAAAGTAACATTTTTTCACTTGAATGTACCGAGTTTATGTGGGGTGTTGCTGTCAGTTACGAGGCAATTTTTTGGATGGGCTTGAGGGCTAATGGGGGAAAATTAAATGGATTGTTTGTGTCTAAGAAAATTGACTGTATGTTATGAAACCCACTTTCTTTTTTTTTTATAGCCTTCTGTGCCCCGTAAAAAGAGCCTTAATATGTTATTATTTCTTTCTAGGTACTGACAGCAGCCCCCTACACTCAGAGCGGAATTTAGACTATTCAGAGTACTTTACCTGTATATAGGAAAGATGAAGTTGCCAAAAGAATAGTTACTCAAGACAGGTAATGTAAATATTTCTTCCTGTACACTGATGAGTGAATTATGCATTCCCTGCTATATGGTAACTTGATTCAAAATTAGGAGCAACTGAAACTAGATTAGTTTTATCACTGACCTAGGTGGTAATATATTGACACAGACGGTTTATGGACAGTTTTTTAAAATACCTGCCCCCAGAACCAAGTGAACATAAAGTGGCATAGAACAGTTTTTTGCAGCGATAACCAAACTTTTAAGTGATGTCAATTCCTAAACCCCAGTGGATTGTTCATGCAGATTATGAACTACAGTGTTGCGGGGTTCTCCTTTAAGCTTGAAGTTTGTTTCTGTCATAGTCAGGAATAAATCTGCATGATCCACCTGAGTATGTTGCTAGTCAGCCTTGGGGAAGACAGTTATAAGCAAGTTTGCCGGGATCTAGTTTTGCCACATGAATTGCAATCCTTGTTTTATTAACCCTTTGATCGTGAGGCAAGCTACAGGTATTTGAATGTATCCTAAATTGATACACGGTTAGGTGTGCCTTTGTTTATACTAGCATAGTTTAAGGAAAACTTGTGAGTGTCCAGCATGTGAATATTTTTTTTTCAATTATTCAAATCTTTTTTTTTTCTTGTTACCGGGAGGCTGGAGTGGAAAGGGATGCTAATTTTGCCTTAATTGCTTAATTTAATTGACAAAACAATGTTAATGTAATCGTAACAGTTTTGTTTCATTTACAAATAAATATTTTTTACTTGTTTTTATAAAGACAGAATTTCATTCCAGAACCTTTCATCATGGTGTCTCCTCAGCTACTGTTTTATTTCTTAGTAGCATTTTTTTTTTTAATATTTCTAATAAGTTATTTATCATATTTCCCCCCCCCCCATTGTATCCTGTTGACAGATTTAAAAAAAAAGAAAAATTAAAATGTCCTTTTCACCTAATGCTCTTATATTGTACTTCTATCCAGCTATCCAATGAAAGGGAAGTTAAGAAGGAAGTAATATTCTTGCTGGGTCCCCTTGCCCAGTATAAATCAAAAGGTGGTGCCCAGTGCTCCGTTCTCTTGACCTGTTATTTAGATTTTTGGGTATTCCACCGTTGTATATTTTTTGTGTAGTGAACGTTGGGTTGTGGTCAGCATTCGGACACTACTATGCATATCAGACCCTATGACATACTGTTTTTCGCAAATATCTTTGAAACGAAGACTCGGATCAGCATGGTGCTTTGGCTAAGATTGTTTCACACACTCCGCTAATTTTTGGCACTACTGTGCATTGTCAAATGCTACTAATTATGGCGTTTACTCCTGACTGAGAAGTAAAAAATCTGCGTAAGCCAATTACACATTGGAACAGGTGAGGCGTGACGTAGTAGTGACGTCCATTCATCCACTAACTCCGCCCCTGCCTTCCTCTACTACCACCTTCCCTCCCTCCTACCCCACTCCTACTCTCTCTCTCTCTTCTCGCCCTCTTTCTCCTTCATACCTCCCTTTCCTCTCCCCCAATCCCCCCTTCTCTCTCTCTCTCTCTCTCTCTCTCTCTCTCTCTCTCTCTCTCTCTCTCTCTCTCATTTATAATGGCGGATAACTTGAATGTATATATGTTGAGTATGGTAGCGTGTTTTATGCACGACCCTGATTCCTGTTGCAGCGCAACTTGCTGTTGCTTAATTATTGTATGAGGTTTGTTTGACTATTATACAACCATTAAAAGTTATATGAGTATGCGAACCTAATACCCATAGGTTACGTTAAACGTATGATGGGATGAAGTATGTAGCTGACACTTGGTCATTTATAGGAAATCGTGTAAGAGATGGAAAGGAAAAGGGTGGAACTGAAGTGGGAATACGATGCAGAGTAAAAACTTAAAATTAAATTGAAGTGATAAACATATGAATAATTTATTCTAATGTTAGGAAAAGGCTGCCATATGTTAAAAAGTCATTGCAGACATAAATAGACAGCGAGTATATGATGGCTGGATTAATACTATAAATAACTGATCACATATTTTACTTTTAATATTCATCACTCTCGACAAACAGGTCATCTTGCTCATCACTGTCGAGGTTGATGCAGACGGGATATAAACCTTCTCGTATGGTGTCGAGGACCATTACTCGTCCTCGAAGCCTCTGGCTCGTCGCACTGCTCCTGCCCACACCTCCTTTGTTGCACACAGCTTGGCTTCTTGCAGCCTCATTTGTAGATCTTCCCGGGTAAATCGCTGCAAGGTGGAGCGCACATACCGCTTCATGGCGCCCCACACCTGTTCGATATCGTTAAGCTCGGGGTGTGCAGGTGGTAGTCAGACGACTTCATGTCCCCATTCACGGGTGACATTGTTAACTGTGTATCTTGGTTCTGGTCGGTTCTTCCTGCAGAGTTGAAGAAGCTTAAGGCGTGTGGCGTGGTGCAGGAAAGGGATTCTGCGGCTCGCCAGCCAAATCACCAACTCTGCTTTCTTGGTGGCGGTGGTGGGGCAGCGACTTTCCTCCGTCAACTGGCTGTGGTAGGGCGCGTTGTCCAACACCAAAACCGATGGTTCATCCAAAGCCGGTTAGAAGTTGCAACATGAGCCAGCGGAGGAATAGGGTGCCGTTCATTTCCCCTTGGCAGTCACCGGTTTTGTTTTTTGCAGGAAGCACAGAAATTAATAATTTACAAAACCGTGTTCTGTACCACCTGCTACTATCACAAATCGCTTCCCTTCTCCAGGTGGCACCTGACGGCTGTAGGTGGCACTAGTAGCAGGCTGGGATGTGTCTACCGACTCCCTGTTGGGCTGCATTAGAGTGGTGAACCATGACTCATCCACGTATACTACTTGTCTTCCCTCCTTTCAATGTCGCTGGAGTGCTCGGAGAGCCCCAACACAGTGAAACACAACATCTAGCGACTCCTTCCTTAGATACATTATCCTCTGTGAAATCCTGTAGCAGAATCCCATGTTGTGCAGCAATCGCCACATCATCATTTCTGAGGTTTCCCCTGGAATAATACTTGTCGTCTTCAAACTTTCAGTCAGGGTGCCAATAGTAAAGGTTTCCTTTGCTGCAAACTTGACATGTACATGGCGGCGAATGGCACTATCAGTGAAACCGTCAAAAACGGGTGGTGTGGCAGGGGGCGGCGGGGAGTGTGGCGGTGTCACAGCCCACAGGGGGAGTGGCTGTCCAACATGGTGAATCTTGCCGAGAAAGTGTGCTTCGCTGAACCAGCTACCGCACTGCATTTGTGATCATTCCCATGACCTCTGCAACACGATCATAGGGCCTGTTGGGGAAAGGAAATCGGATAAGATAACATGTTCGAAACTATCGTGTTGAGATTTTTTTTTTACCAGGCAACAATCAAAATAATATTCCCTTTTTATTATCATAGGTAGCTGTGAAACATATTGACTGGTTCATCTGTAACTACGGAATACAACTTTGATTCCTTACTTATCTATTCAAACTTATCCTCAGTTTCCTTTCACTATGCTCTTGGTTGAAGATATGGAAGAGTCGAAGTGGGATGACTCCTTGGCACCCACGCGGACATCGCTGCATGTTGGCCATGGTTGAGAGCGTTACTTACCATGTTACCTTCTGCACTTACCAAATATGGCATAACCGTCAAAGAAAAAAGGACATCGATTACGATTGTTTGCATACACGATCAAACCTTACTCGGAATATAATTTTTATTAATCTGTTACTAATTCGTCATACTTGTGTCTAGCTTCATATACGGTGTAGCCTCAATAAAGAGAGAGAGAGAGAGAGAGAGAGAGAGAGGGGGGGGGTAACAGCCATTCCCTTATGAGAGAGAGAGAGAGAGAGAGAGAGAGAGAGAGAGAGAGAGAGAGAGAGAGGGGAGGGAGGGGGAAATGAGGAAGGGGTAAGGGAGGTATGGAGGAGAAAGAGGTAGGGGGATAAGGAGAGGGGTAAGAGGGGAGAAAAGGGAGTAGGGGAAGCCATGAGTGGAGGTAGTGGGTGGATAGACGTCACATATACGTCACGCCTTAACTGTTCCAATTTGTTCTAGCTCACGCAAGTTTTTAACTTCACAGTCATGAGTAAACGCCATAACTAGCCGCATTTGACAGCGTACAATAGTGTTAAAAATTAGCAGAGTGTGTGGAACAATCTGTGCTAAGGCACCATGCTGATCCGAGCCTTCGTTTAAAAGATATTGGCGAAAAACAGTATGTCATAGGGTCTGATATGCATAGTAGGCTGTTCGGGTGCTACCTCTGGCCACAGTCCGCTAACCACTACAGTGTGGAGTAGTCACTCTGGAGGTCAACAATGTGGCAGTTAACAGTGAGGCGAGGTGAATGCATGTAACCTTCATTCAACAGATAAAAAGCACTTGGTATCATGAATGTCACAAAATTAAAATAAAAAACTAAGACATGCGATGACAAGCCTAAAGAGGTTGTCCTATTATTAGTGTGGGAGAGAACAAGATATATAATATAAAACAATAGCATTACATTGTATGAGCGTGTATGAAACATGTGCGGTTCAGCAAAATTCTTCTTCTTCTTCTTCTTCTTCTGCTTATTATTATTATTATTATTATTATTATTATTATTATTATTATTATTATTATTATTACTACTTGCTAAGCAACAACCTAGCTGGAAAAGCAGGATGCTATAAGCCCAAGTGCTCCAGCAAGGAAAATATCTCAGTGATAAAGGGAATAAGGGAATAAACTTCGAGGGAAATAATGAATGATACAAAATATATTAATAACAGCAACAACATTAAAATATATATTCCTTTTGTAGACTTTAAAAAAATTAAATAAAACAGAGTAAGAGAAAAAAGATAGAAAACTGTGCCCGAATGTTCACTCAAGAGAGATAACTCTATCCCAAAACAATGGAAAGCCATGATACAAAGGCTATGGCACTATCCAATATTAGCGAACACTGGTTTGATTTTGGAGTGCCCTTTTCCTAGAAAAGCTGCTTACCATAGCTAAAGAGTCTTCTACCCTTACTAAGAAGCAAGTAACCACTGAGCAATTATAATACAGTAGTTAACCTATTGATCAAAGAAAAATTGTTTGGTAATCTAAATGTTGTCAAGTGTATGAGGACAGAGGAAAATGTGGAAAGAATAGGTCTGACTATCCGGTGTATGTGTAGGCAAAGAAAATTGTGCCGTAACCAGAGAGATGGATACAATATAGTACTCTCTGGCCAGTCAAAGGACCCAATAAGTCTTTAGCGGTAGTTTTTCAATGGGTGGTTGGTGCCCGCCAAACTACTACAGCGTTTTTGCTTGTATTTCAACTTTTGTACGACAGTAGCAAATTACTGTTGTTACCAATGTCATCAATAAGAATATGACTGATGTGTTATAGCATTCTAGTTTTTTCGTCCTTTGAAAAGGTAAATGAAATTACACAAAAACTATTCCAAAAAGTGGGAGAAAATATAATTACATAAGGATTGTAATCGAGCACTGTCAAGGTAAAACTTATAAAATTATCGTGCATCCGTAACAGAGATAAGACTTTTCTATTTATCGACAATACATGAAATTTAAGAGAAGTATTTTTGCTAAGTATTATACATATTCATTAAGTAAATTAGAAATGATAGTTCAAGTAATTATTTACCTTTTACCAGGAATGGAATTATTTTGGGGTTTTCTTTAATCACTTTATGTGGAAATCACCGTAGTCTCAATCAATTTACAACCGTGAATAATACAGAAAGAAAAAATATTCACTTTGTTTCCAATTCATAATAAGATAGCAATGTGGATATATTACAATGATTTTAATTGGACACAGTTGAGTAGAACATCAGTCGTAATAAAATCTTGTTTAATATATATATATATATATATATATATATATATATATATATATATATTATATATATATATATATATATATATATATATATGTATATATATACACACCTATATATATATATATATATATATAATATATATATATATATATATATGTATATATATA
>NC_090730.1:73666858-73671858 GCF_036898095.1 Palaemon carinicauda | reverse complement strand
TCTTACCACTATGGATAATTTGGAAGACTTTGAGTTTAGTCCTGCAGCGTTCTTAGAGTCTGCCGACTGTATTAGTCATTTACCAGTAATAAGTAAGGAATATCTGGTTAGTTGTGCTAGATGGTTGGGTATTCCGTTCAAAATGACGGATACAAAGATGAAGTTACTAAGAATGGTAAAGAACAGTGTTATGCAAGGTTTTGTTGAGGCTGGAGGGTTACTTGGGGAAAATATTAGTGATAGAGTTAGTGAAAGGAAATGATGATAGGGTAGTTGCAGATGATAATGGCATTAGTGGTGGTGCAGGTTTTTCATTATTTGACGATCCTCCTCAGACTGGTTTTATTTATGAAGGTCCGGCCAATTTGCTGCCAAGGGGAAATATAACCACAAACCCTTTCTTGTCTGAAGATAATTTAGGGCCAGCAGTTCCTACTGTTCCTGTAAATTCTAATTCAAAGATAAATTCAGTAATATGGCTTAATTTGTAAAAGGATAGAGTTGTTGAAATTGGAACATGCGGAGAACAAGAGGGTGAGGAGGCATGAGATAAAGATGGCCAATCTTAATTTGGAAATGGCTAGGTTACAGGGGGCTCCTAACCAATTTAGTACCCCACGAGGTAGTCAGCCTGATAGGTTTAATATTGGAGCTGCATTAAAATTGGTCCCCATTTTTTATGACAGAAATGTTCCTGAATTCTTCAAGGCCTTTGAGAGGGTGTCTACACGGTTGTCTTGGCCACCAGAGATGTGGACATTGCTGATTCAGTGTAAATTGGTGGGCAAGGCAATCCAGGTATATAATGCATTGGAGGATGGGATAGCCAGGGATTATCACAAGGTAAAGGAACTAATTTTAAAAGCCTATGATTTGGTCCCTGAGGCATACAGGTTAAAGTTTAGAAATTTTAATAAACATCCTTCCTTATCGTATGTAGAATTTGCCAGGTTCAAGGAGGAACAGTTTGACGATTGGTTGAAAAGTCCTCAAGTTGTCACTTTTTCTTCCTTGAGAGAACTCATGCTTTTGGAGGAGTTTAAGAAATCTTGCTCCAAAGATCTAAGAATTTATTTGGAAGAAGTAAAGGTCACTAATTTAGGTAAGTCAGCTCAAGTGGCTGATGAATTTGTCTTGACCCATAGAACAGGTTTAGGCAATTTTGTCAGCAAGGATAAAAGTAATATTGTAGTAGAGTCAGCAAATTTTTATAAAGGATTAAGAGGTGATAATAATAAGCCTAAGAATTCTGTGGTCCAGAATAATTTCCCTGCTAGTAAGAATGGAAAATTCACGAGTAAACCTGGTACTCATGTATTTTCCAATGGAGGTAGTTCTGGAACGAGAAATATTAATATGAAGACTTGTTTCTGGTGTAAAAAACCCGGTCATTTCCAAGCTCATTGTCACGCCAGAACAAATTATCTTCAAAGAAATAATCCTGTGGCTTTAATGCCAAGTGTTTCTCCTGAGGTAAAATTACTCATAATTGGTAGTGACAGTGGTGGTAATTGTACTCCCAGAGATGGAAATAATAAGCCACAGGAATGACTGAAATATGATGAATACATATGGCGTGGTAAAGTAATATATAATTCTGTCATTATTGATGTTAAGTTTTTGAGAGATACAGGGTCTGATCGGTCGTTAGTGCTGGAAAGCAGTTTGAAGGGTTTGGTGAAGTATTCAGGGAACTTTATTGTTCTGGGAGGTTTCCCGAACACAATAGTTTCGGCTCCTTTAGCAGAAGTAATGTTTTCATTCCCTGGGTATTATGGGAAGATCAAGTTGGCCGTTGTCGAGAGTCTTCCTATAGCTTGTATTGATGGCATATTGGGAAATGATATGATTAATAGTGATGGCCAGGAATTATTTCCAATATTGTCAGTCAATAGGTGTCCAGTGGTGGTTACCACTAGAGCTGCAGCAAGAGCTGCAGACTTATTAAATAATGATGAAGAGTGAAATTTTAGTAGTTTAGAGGTAGACGTAGATGTAGGAAGACCCGGGTCAGTAGTAAGTAGTGTAGTAAGTAGTGATAATGTAATTCCCGGTTGGGATCGAGCAGCTTTTATTGAAGCCCAGAAAACAGAGTTTAATTTTAATTTGGGTGATACTTCTGACTTGACAAAGCCTCGATTCTGGGTAAAATGGAGCCTATTATATAGGGTGAGTCGTCCCCTGGTTTGTAATGATCCCCAAATGTCCCGTATTGAGCAAATAGTGGTGCCTTCTCAATTTCAGAGACAAATATTGAAGTTATCTCATGATGATTCATTCTCTGGTCATTTTGGTGTCTGGAAGACGTTCCGTGGGTTGGCTAAATGTTTTCTGTGGCCAGGAATGAAACCATCAGTAAAACTATATGTGAAAGAATGTCCAGTGTGCCAAGTGGTAGTTAAACCTAATCAGACAATTGTAAAAGCACCTTTATATCCCATACCAGCTATTGGCGAGCCATTTAGTGAGCTAGTAGTTGATATAGTAGGCCCTCTGCCTAAAACTAAAACAGATTTCAACTATTTACTGACTGTGATGGATTGGGCATCATGATTTCCCGAAGCCATTCCCATGAAGAAAATCACATCTAAGGCCTTATTTGACCAGTTGGTAATTTTCTTTTTGAGGTATGGAATCCCTCGCAAGATACAAACTGAGTTGTGGAACTAATCGGGCCATTCTGCACACTACTAGTGTTCCTTACCATCCAGAGAGTCAGGGAGTGGTGGAAAGATTCCATCAAACTCTTAAATAAATTTTAAGGAGATTTTGTTATGAGTATGGAGAGGAATGGGATAAGTGTCTTCCTTTTGCTCTCTTTGCTCTTAGAAGTCATCCAAATTCATCCACGGGCGTGGCTCCTTTTGAATTAGTCTTGGACATAAAATACTGGGCCCTTTAGAAATTGTATATGAAGTTTTGGATTCGGATCAAATAAAGGAGACAAACATGGGTGAATTTGTTGATAACCTAAGAGGAAAACTTTCTAGCGCCTGGAAGTTTGCTAGAGAAAATTTAGCTAGCTCTCAGGCTACTATGAAAAGTAATTATGATAAAAAAACTTGAGCACGGTCGTTTGAGCCCGAGGAATTAGTATTATTGTTGGGTACTGATTCGGATAACTTCCTTGAACCAAGGTATATGGGGCCTTGGAAGGTGTTGAGGAAGATATCCGATCTTGATTATGAAATAGAAGCTCCCGGGACCAAAAGAAAGTGTCAAATTTTTCACTTTAACAGACTGAAATCTTATTTCTCTAGTAGATCTGATCCTTGTGAAACTGGGTGTGAATCGTTTTTTTTGGTGGCAGAGGTGCTTCCTGATAGGTCTGAGGAAATAATTAATCAAGTACCTTCAGATGCTCTATTCAAGAATGGGCAATGTTTGGATGGAATAGATGAGCATCTGAAGCATCTTGATCTAAATCAAAGAAGGGAAATGGAAGGTTTAATTCATTCTTTTTCAGATTTGGTTAGAGACTCTCCCGGATTGACTAGTTTAATTGAACATGATGTGGTAGTAGGAGAAGCTTCACCAATTAAACAAAGCCCTTATAGACTAAATCCCACTAAAATGGATATAGCCAATAAGGAAATATAATATATGTTGAAGCATGATTTAAAACAATTTCCTGTTCGTCCTTGGAGCTCCCATATAGCATTGGTGAAGAAATCCGATGGACAGTATCGGATATGTGTGGACTATCGTAAAGTTAATACGCATACTAAAAATGATTCCTTTCCTCTTCCTAGAATTGACGACTACATAGACCGCATTGGTTCAGCAAAGTATATCACAAAATTAGATTTGCTCAAGGGCTACTGGCAAGTTCCTTTGTCAGATCCAGCAAGAGAAATTTCAGCATTTGTCACCCCATTCGGCTTGTATGAATGCAAGGTCATGCCTTTTGGGATGAGGAATGCTGCTTGTACTTTTCAAAGATTAATGAACCGCGTGGTCTGTGGATTAGAAGGTACTGAGATTTTCATAGATGATCTTGTTGTCCACAGTAATGATTGGAAAACTCATTTACTCAGGTTACGTAATGTTTTTGAATCTCTCCGTGCTGCGGGTTTAGTCATTAACCTCGCTAAATGCGAATTTGGTAAGGCTAAAGTTGTGTATCTGCGTCAAGAGGTTGGTCTGGGTCATATAGCCTCAAAACAGGCTAACATCGAGGCTATAACTAATCTAAAGAGACCGTGCAATGTCCGAGAAGTTCGAAAGGTGCTAGGTATGATGGGCTACTATAGAAAGTTCGTTAGGAACTTTTCTGACATTGCTCGTCCCTTGAATGATCTTTTGCAAAAAAATAAGGAATTCATTTGGACTAGCGAGTGTGAAGAAGCATTCATTAAAATTAAGACTATTCTTATGTCTAAACCTATTTTGATCTCTCCGAATTTTTAAGCTCCCTTTATAATTGCTGTTGACGCTAGTGATGTAGGCATTGAAGGTGTTCTCTTTCAAAAGGGTGAGGACAAGGAAGTGTACTCAACATCCTACTATAGCAAAAAGTTGTTAATGGCAGAGCGTAAGTATTCAACTATTGAGAAAGAGGCTCTCGCCCTCATCCATACCAGATATCCTTTTAAACCATACTTAACTAATCTTTCTTTTCCAGTGGAGGTATGGACGGATGTCAATCCGTTAGTGTTTATTGAACAAATGAAAGGGTCTAACCAAAGAATTTTACGTTGGGCCCTGTAACTGCAAGAGCTCAACTTGGTCATTAAACATATTAGAGGATCTGGTAATAAGATCCCGGACACCTTGTCTAGGATGTAAATTGTTTATTTTTGTTGGTCTTTCCCTGCCTCTTTCGCCCTGCTCGTTTCTCTTAGTGTTCATTTAGAGTGAAAGCAAGTGCTAAATTTATCGTTTGGTCCGACGTTGTTCGGTTGTTTCGTTTATTTATGCAATATTTTTTTTTCTTTTTTCGCCAGTGCTGTTTCTAGTTTAAGTATTAGCTGTTAGAAATATTCAGTTCTATATTAGTC
>NC_090730.1:73646858-73656858 GCF_036898095.1 Palaemon carinicauda | reverse complement strand
TTACTGAAATAAAACGACGTTTAATTGAGAAGTAGGCCTAACCTGATGCGAAAATGAGGGACATAAAAGAAAATTACAAACCCAAAATTCAGGAAGGTGAATAAGTTCTTAGTTTTGCCCGTCACATTTTTAGCGATCACGATTCGTTTGCTACCCTGAGTGCTAATCTCCCAGAAGGTGATAGAAAACCAATTGCCCGTAAACATATTGGCAGATTAGTAAACCCGTATTTATGTGGTTATCTTTTCGATAAAAATCGCTCGTTAGCAGACGTAGTGAGCATGAAACAGAACATTCTAGACAGTTTGCCAGAAGAAAAAAATATTGTGAATAACTAGCCCGATTCCGAGAAGCTGGCAGCCATGGGAGGCACTCGTCAACCACCAAAGCGGGAAAGGGGCGAACGCAATCAGCAGGTGAGAAGTCTTCAGATGCTGGCAGTGTGGGGGAGAGGGGCACCGACGAGTGAAGTGCCCCACCCAATGATCCCCCCGCTGTTACACTTGTCAGGCCTACGGTCATCTATCTTGAGAGTGCCCACCAAAAGACGCCGAGGAAAAGGAAACAAAGGAAGGAGGAGACGAGAGAGTTTGATGACCCCCCCACCGCCGCATGACATCACAATCAGCAGCCGAAGCAGCGGTCCCAAAGACGACGGACTTAGAGCAGGCCCTGGTACCTCCATCGGTAGCCCTACCTCACCCCCGCAGCACTAGTGAGCAGAGGCATTGAAGCTGACGTCATTGATCCGTGTCCCTTATATCGTAATGGCCGGCTAGGAATGTTAGCAGTTATGATTGATCTGCCAGATGAATCCATTTGAGCGCTGATCGACACAGGAACCAGCATTTTGCTGATGGAGTAAAGATTCTCCTCAAACCCACTACAGTCAGCAGCATTCCTCGTCCTTGATACGCCAGTAGGAAAAAAATATGCATAAACAATACAATGATCATCAACTTTAAGGTGAGATTTGTGAAGTTTACAGATGATTATTTTGTTTTGCCCACCTTGGGAATTCCAGGAATCGAGGCTCTTTTAGGATTAGATTTCATTTCTACTAATCAAATATGCATTTTGGGGGGGAGAAGATACGATAACAGTAAAAGCAGGTGGGTGTATTTTGCCGATCGAAAGTCATGGGAGAGTAAGTGCTTGGTTGGGCATGGAGAGACATTTAAGTAAGGTAACAGCTGTACCTGAGAGATGAGAAGTGTTGTCTCTCCAGACACTTACGAGCATATCAGTGACCCGTGTCGCCCTCTACTGGAAGGAACCAAGGTCATTGTTAAACCCCATGACAATTGGGCGCATATAATTTTAGAGGGCTTATCGGAAATAAAAGGGGACAGAGCTAATATAAGTATAGTTGATTTATCAAGTAAAGGAGTTGTTAGGAAAAGATTCTGTGTGTGAATTAGAGTTATGTGAAATTGCTGATCAGGTTAAGGACTTATAAGGTACCCATTCATTTCCAGGGAGAGATAGAAAGTGAAATTGATAGATTATGGGAACAAAAGATAATCAGGGAGAGTGAATCTCCCTGGGCATCTCCAATTGTAGCTGTTAGGAAGACGGATGACTCGGTAAGATTGTGTGTTGATTATAAGAAGTTGAATGCAGTCACTAAGGATAACGCATTTCCACTGCCTTCGATTGAAGAATTACTTGTGAAGGTACGGGATAGTAAATATTTCACAACTGTTGATTTAAAATCTGGATACTATGATATACCCATTTAGGAAGACAGTTTAATTTTCTTCCTTTCGGTGTTAGACTTGCTCCAAGTCATTTCTCTAGAGTAATGATGGCAGTTTTAGATCCCTTAATTGGCCTTAATGTTCTTTTTTATTTAGACAATATCATAATTACAGGGAAAATAGCTGAAGAACATGATAATAATATTCGTAAAGTTTTAGAAGTATTGCGACGTAATAGTATGAAAATAGATTTGTCAGAGTGCAAATTTTTCTGTAAACAGGTCGAATATTTAGGTCATATAATAACCCCAAAAGGTATCCAACCCTGCTCCAGTAAAACAGCGGCTATTAGAGATTTCCCCAGGCCATGTAACCCTAAGGAAGTAGCTGGGATCGTTGGGCTCGCTGGGTATTACCATAAATTTATAAGAGGTTTTGGGGATATAGCGAGACCCTTATATGCTTTAAAGAGACAAAAAGTAATGAATTGGGAATGGAAGAAGAAAGGGCCTTTAACCATTTAAAGGCTGCCTTAACTAGCAATGACTTACTTGCATATCCTAGGTTTGATCATCCGTTTTTAGTGACAACAGATGTGAGTAGCATAGCTATTGGTGGTATATTTTCCCAACGAGATGGTAAAGGTAAAGAGCAACCCATTTGATTTGCTTCCCAGGCATTGAAAGGGTCAGAAAAGAATTATAGTACATTTGATCAAGAGGCTTTGGCTATTCTTTGGGTTTAGAGAGGCATCGGTTCTTTTTATTAGGTCAGTTGATTGAGTTACATATTGATCATCGTCCCTTACATGACCTCTTTTACAAAGGGGACTTGACCTCTCGACAAGCTAAATGAATTGGGAGATTATTAGAGTTTAATATAAAGGGTTTTCACCACATAGAAGGTGAAGCTAACACGGTAGCTGATGCTCTCTCTAGAGGTGTTGTAATATGAGTAACAACCAGGGCACAAAAGAGGAACGAAGAACATAACCAAAATATTCAAGACCCCATCACCTTACCTTACCTCATTGCCTTATTCTATGTTTGGGTTCCCCTAGGTCCCTCAGTGTGAGGCACCTCGTATATCCACCAGAGTTGCTAATGCATCTTCCGGTGAATTTTGCATCTTCCAGTCTTGAATGGTCTAGGATGCATCTTAGGTATTTATCGAGCTTAATCTTAAACACATCTACGCTCACTCCTGATGTTTCTTAGATGAGCTGGCAGCGCATTATATAGTTGCTGCATTATCGATGTTGGTGCGTAGTGGATTAATGTCCTGTGCGCCTACTTTAGTTTTCCTGGTATAGTTTTGGGCACTATTAATTTACCTCGGCTTGCTCTTTCTGATATTTTTAGCCCCAATGATGTTTTCAGTAATTCCTTCGATTTGCTTCCATGCTTGTATTATCATGTAGCGTTCTCTTATCCTTTCTAGACTGTGAAATTAAAAAAAAAAAAAAACGCAGTTTTTCCCAGCAGTCACAGTCCTTAACTTCTTCTATTCTAGCAGTAAAGGACCTTTGTACACTGTCTATTTGTGCAATATCCTTTGGGTAGTGTGGGTGCCATATCACATTGGAGTATTCGAGTGTACTACGTACAAAAGTTTTGTAAAGCATAATCATGTGTTCAGCTTTTCTTGTTTTAAAGTGTCTGAATAACATTCCCATTTTTTATTTACATTTAGCCAAGTGTTGCTATTTGGTCGTTCTATAATATATTCCTGTTTAACATTTCACCAAGGTCTTTAATTGCTTCCTTGTTTGTGATTGTCTTGTTATTAGGTCCCCTGTATACATATACCATTCATTCTCTGTTTCCATAATTTATTGATTCAAATTTATCGGAGTTAAATACCATCCTATTTATCTCCCCCCATTCATATATTTTGTTTAGATCTCTTTGTAATGAGTTCCTATCTTCATCACAAGTAATTTCTCTGCTTATTCTTGTGTCATCGGCGAAACATCTCACTACAGAGTCTTTAACATTACAGTCTATGTCTGAGATCATAATAACCAACAGCAGTGCAGCTAATACCGTACCCTGAGGCACGCCAGACATTACTTGAGCTTCATCTGATTTCTCGTCATTTGCAACCACTATCTGTTTTCTGTTTTGCAGAAATTCTTTTACCCATTTTCCTATCTTTCCCACAATATTATGCTTTTTCATTTTCTTCTCTAATATATTATGGTCTACCTTATCAAAGGCTTCTGCAAAATCTAAGATCACATCTGTGTCTTTTTTTATTTATCATATTTTTGTATATGTTTTCATAGTGTGCTATCAGTTGGGTTGGTGTACTTTTTCCGGGCACAAAACGTGTTGACCTATATTGAATAAACTAATTATAACCAAATGATTCATTATTTTCTTTTTTATTACCCTTTCATACACTTTCAAAATATGGGATGTTAGACTAACAGGTGTATAATTGTTTGCCTCTAGTCTTGATCCACTTTTGAAAATAGGAGTTGTTTAAGCTAATTTATGCTTAACATATATCTCGCTCATATCTACTCTTTGTCTTAGTAGTATTGCAAGTGGCTTCGCGATTGTGTGTGTAGTTTTTTTAACAAAATCGCTGGAACTCCATCTGGTCCGGCCGCCGATCCCTTTTCAATTTCGCTTATAGCCTGCACAATATCTGCTTCATTAATATCTATATCCGTTAGATATTCAACATTTTCTTCTCTCATCTCTGTTTCATTATAGTCATTCGCTATTCTTTGCGTGAATTCACTCTTATATTTTTCTGCTAATATTTTGCATATTTCCTTTTTTTTTTTTTTTTATTCGTTAACCGTCCTTCAATTTTTAGAGGTCCTATTTCTAATCTCCCTTTATTCATCTTTTTTGCATAGGAGTATAGTACTTTGTATTTTTTTTTTATTTTCTTTTATTCGGTACATATTTTTCAACAATTTTCTCCAGTATTTTGTACAGTATATTCGTATTTACCTTTATATTATCACTTACGAATACATTTTTTCAATCTTTATTCAATTCTTCATTTATTTCAGACCATTTTATATTCTTACTATAAAAATTATATTTTCCGTATCCTTCCCATCGTTTTGTGCTTTGTTCATCTCTGCATTCACTTGCTTTGGAATGGGATATTAATTCTATGACATTGTGGTCTGAGATTCCCGTGCTATACACTATTATTTCTTTAACATATTTCACCCCATTCACAAATACTAAATCTAGGACATTGTCCTTTCTTGTTGGAATGTGATTTATTTGTTGCATATTATGTTCTAATAGCATATCTTGAATCTTTTCAAATTGCCTCTTATCTTCTGCGCTACTATTACTTTCTTTTTTATATGTATATATACAACCACTTTCTTTTATCCGTTCTTTCCAATCCCCGAAAGGAAAGTTAAAATCTCCGGATAGGAGTATATTGCAGTCTTTAGGGTTTCTACATATATCATCTATTTTTTCTACTATTATGTCAAACTCCTTAGTATTTGGGGGTCTTTAAACTACAATATTTAATAGTTTTTCATATTCAAATTCTATCGCAATTAATTCACATTCTGTATTGCTGTATTTTTCACAGACTTTTCCTTGACTTATATCTCTTCCATATATTGAGGTTCCCCCTGATTCCTCTTGGTTCTGTCTGATCTATATGTTTGGAAACCCTTTATCTGGTCATCACTGCCAGTCTCTTGGGAATACTATGTTTCACTTATATTTAATATATCTCTTTTTTCAATTTGGGTTAGTTCTTTTAAGAACTCTATTTTCCTTTTTAGAGTCACTCGCGACTAAACCCCGTGCAGAATAGAGAAATTAGAGAGCAGGATGTGAATTCATGCAAGGAGCAATCAGAAGACGGAAGAGAGAGAGAGAGAGAGAGAGAGAGAGAGAGAGAGAGAGAGAGAGAGAGAGAGAGAGATGAGCGGTGAAGATGAATATATGTGGGTGACCGAGGACATGACCAGAGCTGTCCAGAATGAATGGCCTGGAGATGAGGGTGTGATTTACTTGGGTGGTTGGGACATAAAGGAAGTCCTAGAGGGACAGAAAAAAGAGGAAGAGATGGAAAGAGTGAGTGCAGTGATTAAAGGGGAATCAGAGAGTTATCTGTCATTTCTGAATGTGCCTCGTGAGAATTGTTTTTATAGAAAAGGATATCTTATATTGTGCTTATGAGAAGAGTGGAAGGGAATTTTGTGCCAAGGTAGCTCTTCCTCCCTCTTTAATTAATCGAACAGTCCACATTGTACATATAAGACCATATGCAGGGCATTTATGGATTGATATAACATTAAAGAGAACAAGTGAATCCTTCTTATGGTTAGGAATGAGAAAATCTGTAGAAAATTATATAAAATGTTGTCATGCTTGTAATTGTTTCAAAAAACATAGAAATACTGTACTGTAAGCCAGAAAGTGGCCTGTGATTCCTATTCAATCTTATAGCGTGCATATGGATGTGGTAGGACCATTTCCTACTGGTTTAACACAACATAAGTATATATGTGTATTTCTGGTGCATTTACTTGGTACACTCATACTTACGCAATGTTGGATATATCAGCAAATTCTTTAGCCCAGGCGCTGTGCTCTTTCATTACTAGTTTTGGTTGCCTGAAAATTTTTATAAGTGATAATGGTCTCGAGTTTATATATAAGGTGGTGAAATCGGTCACGGACTTGATGAAAATTGAAAATTTTTCAGTGACTGCATATAGGCCTTTAGATAATGGATTTGGGGAATCGCATAATAAGGAAGTAGTCCGAATCTTATATTACTTAGGGGCTCATAACCCCCTTCATTGGCACGCCATGCTTCCTACAGCTGAGCTAGCTTTGAACATTGCATATAATGCTTTGCTCAGGGACACATCTTTCCTTTTAGTGTATGGACAAGATCCTGAGTTACAATATATGGTACTGATTAATTCACAACAATTGCCAAATTATTCAACTGAGCAATACCGTGTATATTCATTAAATGTATTGAGAAGAATAATGAACACCACTGAAAGGTTTTTGAAAAGAGCTAATGAAAAACACAGCTCAAAGTATGATGGTCGGTTCAAAACCGCATCGGTAAAAGTATTTGTGGGTGATCGCGTGTATTTGAAACAATTACAATCTAGGAAACACAAATTGGAGCCAGCTTATTTGGGTCGGTACTGAGTAAAGATTATTAAATCTAACACAGTTGTGATACAAAGCCTTATTAATGGTGCAGTGTCTGAACATCAGCAGGTGCATATACATGTGGTGCCTGAAGAGGTAGTTTTCAAAAGTGTCAATCAGAGTGTTCCTCTTTACCCCTGCATACATCACATGCCTTGAGTTGATGAGTAGATTTTTTTTCCTTTGCTGTTGTTAATGTTTGAACATATCTCATTTCCTCCTTTGACCTGTTTTAAATAAACTTGATGATAACAATGTGTTCGTATGTTGATGCTTAATATATACGTAATATGTTGTGATAAATTTGCTGAGTATGTAAATACGTTTAATATTGCTGAGTGAACCTAACGACAGAGGTTGAATAGTTCAGGTGAGATCTGTCAGGTGGATACTGTATTATTCATGTACATGTATTTATATGTTTCCTGGTTGCTGGGGCCGGGAGGGTTCGAGAATGGCAAGTGGCTGCAGGATTAAAGTTCAGCCTTGAGGATAGGCAGTTTTAGAGAATGTGTAGATATGAATACCTTATACTTAATGTTATAGGAGATGGTCGGGAAGAAGAATGATTTTCTCTGGAAAACGGCTAGTGGTCACCGGTTGATAGTTGCAAGTGCAAGTGTAGTAGTGATTTTAAATAAATGGTGAAACGGTGGTGATGAGTTGTGTTGCAAAATTGTGCCGTAAACCTGGACATGTAAAATCGAAGGATGAAGGAATATCTATTCCTACCCCTTTCCTGCCTAAAAAGCCCGTATTGCCTGCAACCTGAGAGAGGTTATTGATGAAGTTGTGTAAGACTGATGTTGATATCATTTTCTTTTCACTTTGGGTATTCTGTATTTTAGTTGCAGAGGTCTAAAGAAGAAATGAGTGAATTTATTTATATTGTATTGTGTCCATTTTCACATGCAATCTTTAATTTTTAATTTTTTTTTGTGGAAGATGTGTTATTTTTTGGGTGATTTCTATATATATATATATATATATATATATATATATATATATATATATATATATATATATATATATATATATATATATATATATATATATATATGTTGTATGTCTGTTTAGCATATGCCATGCCTATTCCAGGTCGGAGTGTCCTCCATTAATCATAAACTAATGAAGGCGAGTGCGCACCTCCTCCCAGAGTAAGGAGCTGGAGGAGGGAGTAATGCCCTAATTTTTGCATGAAGATATGTGATGTGCGTCAAGGTAAATGAACTCTATAATCATGAGAATTCCACGAAACATATAACTCAGCATGTTGTTGTAGCAAGATTGCATTTTGATAGCGAGGGGTAGTTATATGCCTTCGTGCGCTCAAGTAGACAAACCGCTCGCCTGAGAGTGTTAGCTGTGTACAGTATAGTGTACTTACGAACCTTTTGTAATAAAGTGATAAAAACCCATGTTCCGATGTCAAATTATCCATCAACATGTGACATATATATATATATATATATATATATATATATATATATATATATATATATATATATATATATATATATATATATATATATATATATATAAGATTAGATTATCTAATGGCCAAAACAAATCACACTGCTTGGTAACAGGTTAAGAAATATTTTGATTTTACACACTTGCTGAATATGAAATTCATCAAGTTCTTTCCAGGTTTATTAGAGTCAGTTTCCAATGAGGGAAACTAAGTCATAGAAAAAAACAAGCATAATGTTAGCTGTTCATCATTATAAATAAATAAAACAGCAGCACAAATTACTCCTCCACGCCGTAAAGGCTTTCACAGTTATATATATTCTCCATTTTCTGATCAACTTCTCTATTTCTATCAACTCTTTCATTTCGATATCAATGATCAATGAAGAGATTCCATGCATAAATAATGATATCAAGAGCATTTTGTTAATAATTTTCAGTTACTGTATGTTGCCAGGAAAGGAAACTCTAATTTAACACTAATATTGTTTGGAAAGGCTTTACACCACTTTTAGCAGAAATTAGAAAAAAAATTATATGTATTGAAGTCTTTTTCATAATAAACAGATGACATCAACAGTGGATTTCTATATTTTAGGCATTGTTGTACAACATGTCTCAAAATAAAAATTTGGTCTATATATAAGCTTGTTCATCTCTCACCTTTTCATCAATCTTTTTCTCTAGTCTCTTAATATTGATCATACTATATATTTTCATGACAACTGACGAAAATGTGATGCCTCTGTAATTATTGCAATCAGTCAAGTCTCCTTTTTTAGCCATTTTCATCAACACTCCTGACTCCTATTCATCCTATTCATCAGGGGTTCACTTCATTTTCGGCCAGTATCATTTCAGCAGTTATTCAATCATACAGACTAATTTTCATCTACAGGGTTTTTAATGAGAGGTTTGACTTCAAACACGCTGAATTCATTCATGGGCATATCAAAGTCTTCATCAGCTTCAGGTATATAAATCAAATTATTCCCTTCCTATCTCCTATCCATAGCCTCACCAAAGTGTTCCATTTAACGTTTGCTTTCTTCAGCTTCTGTTATTATAAAAGATCCATCTCTCTTTTTGATGGGTATATGCTTCTTCTTCTTTGGCCCCGTAGAGAATTCATCAATAATTCTATGAACAGTTTTTACACCAAAGCCACTCCCTGAATTCATAGCTTCGCCAGCCTCATCTGCTTCTCTGCCTAATGATTCTTGGCTTTTATCTTTTTCACTTCGCTATCAATTCTGTACCTTGTAATTTTCTTTACTTCCTTGAAAACTTTCAGCAATCAATTTTTGCCTTTGTCTACTTTTTATAGTGTTGCATGTATAATATGATATCCATGGCTCTCTCCTTGTAATTACATGTCACAAATCTTCCTTACCAACTGACATATATAGTCTTAATATCACACCATTTTTCATTTATTGTATGCTCTTCATGTCTTAAAGTCTCTAAGATAGCAAATTGATGTCTTGTTATCACTACTAATATCTGCACTTCTATAGCTTCTTACATTTCCCAGACACCACCTTCTATTTTTATCAATTGCTATGTAATATATTTGATTTTTGCAATAGCCACATGTCACATGTCGAAGTCCAAAGATAACTGTGGATATCCTTCTGCTATAGAAGATTAACT
>NC_090730.1:73629358-73641858 GCF_036898095.1 Palaemon carinicauda | reverse complement strand
ACCACAATCAAGGGATTTCTGTACAGCATTGGATATTGTAAGAAGGGCATCACATGCTCCAAGGCCTTTCCGAAAACCAAATTGCAAACTAGGGAATAGATGATTCCCTTCAGCAAACCTATTAAACCGTTTTGCCAGAAGACGTTCAAAAACTTTAGATAATATGGGAGTTATGGAAATTGGGCGGTAATCAGTGGGACTTGAGCTACCACAAACACATTTACCTAGAGGAGTAACATTACCAATTCTCCAACAAGTGCTAAAAGCTCCTCTTCTTGCTAACTTGCGTAAAATAACAGATAACTTTGGAGCTAGGAAATCTGCTGTCTTTATAAAAAACAAAGGAAAAATACCATTAGGGTCTACACCTCCATAAGCATCAAGGTCCATCAACAGAGCTTTAATCTCACGAGATCGAAAAGCTAAACTAGTTAGTTTAGCCTCAGGAAAACAGGAATGAGGAAGTTCAAGTTTTTCATTACTCTGTTTACTGTCAAAAACATCAGCCAAAAGGGTTGCCTTTTCCTTTGGACAGTGAGTGACTGAGCCATCTGGTTTAAGTAAAGGAGGAACTGTTGCATCTACACCAAAGAGTGCAGATTTAAGGGTAGACCACCATTTATGTTCCTGAGTTGTACCAGAGAGGGTTTCTTTTATGATTAAATTGTACTCCTTTTCAGTTGAGGCATAAACTCTCTGAGCAAAAGCTCGAAGCTGAGTATAGTTGTTCCAGGTCAAATCTGATCTGTTACCCTTCCAAAGGTGATAGGCCTCCTGCTTCTCCAAATAAGCACGTCTACAAACATCATTGAACCACGGTTTGTCCTTCATTCGGTACCTTAGCACACGAGAAGGGATACGCCTATCAATTATGTTGACTAGATTCTCATTCAAAGGGACAACAGGATCTACACTATTATATAATTGTGACCAATTCAAGCATAAAAGATCATGCAAAATCCCATTCCAGTCTGCTTGGGATTTCATATAAATTTTACAAGAATATGATATATCAGGGACAGGCTGCTCAGTCTTCACTAATAATGAAATCAAGGCATGATCAGAAGTCCCGACTGGAGAACCAACCTTACTAGTTATAACGCCAGGGGAGTCAGTGTATACGAGGTCCAAGCAATTACCAGACCTGTGAGTAGCTTCATTTATGATTTGCTCACAGCCTGATTCTGAGGCAAAGTCTAAAGCTCTTAAGCCATGGCGATCTGTAGGAGAGATAGAACTCAACCACTCCCTATGGTGAGCATTAAAATCACCAACAAAGACAAACGAAGCCTTTCTATCATCTTCTTGTATCTTAGCCATAATGGTAAGAAGACAATCAAAGATAGAATCATCCATGTCTGGATTCCGGTAGATTGAACACAAATAAAAGTTGTTATGCCTGCCACAAACTTTTATTACCTGAATCTCATGACATCCACATTGATAGCAGGACTTATGAGAAGCAGGGTACTCGGTCCTAATATACACCGCCATTCCCCTGGCCCTAGGAATGGAATCACGTTTCAGCATTATTGGCTTCTTAAAACCAGTTATAAGGAGCTCAGATGAGTGCCTCATATTAGAAACCAAAGTTTCTGAGCACAAAAGAATATCATACTGTCTGGACGCAACTGTAAGGTCTCGGATATTTGCATGAAGACCACGAATATTGCAATACAGAAGACGACATTGACGAAATCTTGGACGTACTGGTCCCGGATTTTGCTCAATGTCTCCAGACAGCATAAGAATTAATAGAAATAAAAAAGAGACATCATACTTAAAAACTAGATTAACAAGAATTAAAACAAAAACAATATGTACAGAATAATAATAAAAGTGATTGATGATATCCATAGACTATAGTAAAAAGTCGGAAAAACTGGTCAACATGGAGGAGCCGATACACCATGCAAGGCTAAATACCCTCCAGGATAGCCACTTCAACTGAAGGGAGGACAGTAAGGATGGTTTTGAGAAGAAAAAATCAGAAAAAGGAAAAGACAACCTCTTGATAAACCACCAGGCATCCATGGCCCTTCTATTAAGCCTGCCCAACACACCATTTAAAAAAAACAAGAGGAAGAAAAAAAAAATAAGATAGAATAGTGTGCCCGAGTGTACCCTCAAGCAAGAGAACTCTAACCCAAGACAGTGGAAGACCATGGTACAGAGGCTATGGCACTACCCAAGACTAGAGGACAATGGTTTAATTTTGGAGTGTCCTTCTCCTAGAAGAGCTGCTTACCATAGCTAAAGAGTCTCTTCTACCCTTACCAAGAGGAAAGTACACTGAACAAATTGCAGTGCAGTAAATTAACCCCTTGGTGAAGAAGTGTTAAGTATCTCATTGTTGTCAGATGTATGAGGAAAGACGAGAATATGTAAAGAATAGGCCAGACTATTCCGTGTAAGTGTAGGCAAAGAAAAAATAAGCCGTGACTAGAGAGAGGGGTCCAATGCAATACTGTCTGGCCAGTCAAAGGATCCAATACCTCTCTAGTGGTAGTATCTCAATGGGCGGCTGGTGCCCTGGCCAACCTACTACCTACGTTTTATGATACGTTCAGACATTTCCCCGGTTACTCTTGTGGATTGTGATTTCAATTCATGCAGAGATAGTTATCTCTCAGAATCAGATGAAACATTACACGTCTCCAAAAAGGGATTTAAGGGTAATCCCTCTTTCCCTCTGAGTGTAGCCTTAGGCAACAACCTTAGTGGGTCGGCCTTGAATTTTTAATTCAGGCATGACTATCCTACGGGTTTTTCTGTCCTTCCCCTGTAACTGCAGATGCAGGTTTTTTGGGCTCAAGCCATGTCGTCCTGATGGAAGTTCCTATAGGGTAGCTTCCTTGGGTATATTACAACTACGGCGATATTCCCAGAGAATTTACCTTAAAGTACCCAGAATTCTAACTCCTGGAGCGAATATCCCTAATAAAAGAACCAGGGATATCGCGAAATATCAGAGGACGTATTCTTGACATGCCACATGGCAATCTGCACCCCGAACAGAGATAACACTTCGAAGGGGTCTATTGGCAAGAAAACGAAAACGAGAAAGAAAAGGAGAGCCGCTCGCAAGGTATCTCTCCTCTCCCGTTTCGTAAGCGTACATTGCGCCGCTCACGGCGCTATCTGTATTCCTTTTTGCGTAGCTCAACAACTCGGTGTTTTTTCCTGTGTTTCTCGCAATTCTTGGATTTAATCAATTAATTACGCTTTCTCCAACTTCTCCTGCTTCTGATAAGTTGAGTATTATTTTTTTATGTATAAATGTAGGCTCTTGGTAATTTTCAAAGTGATTAATAGTAATATCTTTGTCATAAGAGCTGTTGCCTACCGGAGGCGTCCTGGACGCTGTCGCTCGATAGGTATGAGTTATTTAGTTAGCCAGAGCGACATTCCCGGCTGTTTCGCTTTAATAATTTTAGCTGTTTAGCGTTACATAGGATTTCTTTATATGATGGTTTTAGTATTGTTTGTCATGGGGAAGGATTCGCCGATTCTGGCCTACGCTAGTCCGTGTAGCCTAGTCGTTTGGCCCTAGTACTGTCCTGCATGATATTTAGATTTCCGAGTGTTTTAAAATTTTATTGAAGCTTTAGGCAGTTTTATACATTTAAGATTATATTGATTTCTTCCAAGATAGTATACGAGTGAGTTTCGGTGATTTAGGTAATCGATTCTCTTGGCGCCTAGGCTAAGTTGCCTATGGGGCCTTAGTATACTTTCTCACTCTCCCCGGTTGCTCTCTTCTCTTCGGAGAAGGTGTGCAATCCCTTTCCCTCTGTTTAAGCCTTGGGCTTAACCCTAGTGGTTTATCCGAATTAACTTTCGATACAACTATATTAGGGTGTTGCTGTTCCTTCCTGTTTCCAGTAAGTCTGGTTTCAGAGAGGGGGCAGAACATCAGAGTTCTTAGTCTGAGTCTGTTATGTCTGGCTTGTGGTTGAGACTCTCTTGCTAAACTGACACAGACATAGGAGGCTTAGCCTCCTTAGGTCACTTTCGAAGGTTTCTGTACGAGATGATTCCTTCTTCTTGTGATCTAGCAGACTAGTCCAGTGTTGCTGTTCTCGGTGTCGAGGATAGGTTCCCTTTTCTGGGAATAGCAACACCTTCCTTCCTTACTGCTGGCCTCCCTCCTCGGATCTCCCTTAGGCTAAGACGAGTTTTCTTGGCTGCGGGTGATTCATTACTAAAGCAAGGTTGGTAGGACCCTCTTCGTCCTTTCCCCCTCTTTCCTCTGTAATGGCCTAGCCATTACATTACTGTCCGTCATTCTACATCTGTACCTAGCATAGGTTAGGATGTGGAGCTGACTTAGTCCCTTGCCGGCTGGCACACACGTCTTCTGCTTTGAGTGCTCCCCGGACCTCTCTTGGTCCCTCATCCATGTTTGTCTGTAGAGCCAGATGGCATTTGTCAGGAAGCCTGAAATCATATTCTCCCCTTTCTTATGTGCACTCTTTCGGGTTGCCGGGCTATGAGGTAGTATAGTCTCTTATCCCGGCATCCATTCTGTTTTCTTCTGGTGTTGTACCCTAGCCGGCTGCCGGCCTAAGTGGCCGGCAGCCGGGCAGTCGGAGTTTTCTGGTTCTTTTGCTGCCGGCCGTCATCGGTTGTATACCTTTGCCGGCCGGCTATTATCACGCCATTGTCTGCCGGTCCCTACGAGTGGTGGCCGGCAGCCGGGTGCTACCTTGTGTAGTTGCCGGCCGGCAGTATTGCCGCCTGGCACATGCATTTGAACCAGCGTTCTGCCGCCTTATAGCTCTTAAGTAGTATACTTTAGATCTAGTTAAGATGCGGCACATTACCTTCTGTACTGTAACCAGTATTCTTCAGTATAGTATATACTGTAGGGAGAAAACTATAGTATAGTATTGTTACAACACTGTGTTTTCTAACACTCCTGTGTTATCTTGCACAGCCCTTTGGTGTTGCCTTACAGATAAAGAAAGTGAGTTCTTTCTTGTCTACTATCCGGTATTTTAAAATCATCCTTTAGGTGTGAGCTACACCTGTTTCCTCTGGAAATTTTTTATTGGTTGCTCTAAGATAGATTAACCATACGATTTTATTATCTGGAAGGTTGCAGCAATTGACTGTGCGGGAAACATAAGTGTGTGTCTTTCCTTTCTGTTGAATTATGAAGCTATGTATATCCAGTGATACGTAGTTCACTTGATACTCATGGAAATTTCTTCTCTTTACAGGAGGCCCATCCGAAGTGTGGAAGCGTCTTCTGCAACGTCCGCAGCAAGAACTTCTGCAGACATGATTTGTGTAGGAGGCACGCAGCATGCGCTGTCTCCAAAGGTGATATCTGGTATTGGGACCCGCAGGTATGTACCGTGTGCACAAACCTGATTGCTGAGGCTTTTGATTCCCCTAGGACGGCGGAGTCAAGGGATGCAGCAAGGGAGAAGCTTCGTGCCTGGGTAAGGGGTTTCCAGAAGAACACCTCTGGGCCCTATCTTCCAAGTGAGAAGATGAGGGCTTACCTTTTCCCCAGAGCTTCAGCTGAGGCAGTGATTCCCCAGCCTCAAGAGGAGATACCGGTAGTTCAGATCCCTGTGGATGCTGAAGTCGCGGTCGCCCTGCAGGACATCCAGTTGGACGACAGGATGTCGAAGGTGTCCGAGTGTCTGGAAGAGGACCTTCTGGCAGAAGACCAGGATGAAGATCAGGCTCCAGACATTGAAGAGGAAGAGGCCGACGAGGTGTCGGCTACTCCGGTTCAGGCCTCTGAACCTATTCCCTCAACATCGTCAGCTCTCCCAGAAGAGCTGGGAAAGACCCTTTCCTCCATCGTTGGAATGATCCAACAGATGCAGAGGGAGAATAATGAGAAGACGGCTGCAATGGAGCTGGAGATGCGGAGACTTGCAGCATTACGTGGGCCCCAGAAGAGGCTCAGCGTGAAAGACCTTCCCTTGTGCTCTGATGCTAACCCATGGAGGTATGCTGAGTACATGCCGATGACGACTGGAAAGATCGTCATGTCGGAGAAGTTGGGCTCAGTTCCCCTTGAGGAGGTGGAATTCTGGCCCAGCAAGGGGTCGTATCCGGACTGTTACGTCCATCTGAGGAAGGAACCAGCTTCAAAGGAGGGGACAGAGCCGAAAGAGGTCATAGTTATGGACCATGCTAAGGCTCAAGCTTTGCTATCGTGCTCGATGAAAGAGAGGGGCTTCACAAACTCAAAGGTTCCTGCTTTGAGTAAGAAGCACCCTTCCTTTGTGTCCTCTCCTGCTAGAGCCTTCCCCTTTATGCAGAAAGGGTTTGCGGCTGTGCTAAAAGCAGTCGAGGCTGGCAAGCCATGCCCCTCCTTGGAGGAGTGTAAACCTTTGTCTCTGGCCCTACCCATGGACCACAAGGACTGGAAGGACGTCCACCTTACCTTCTCAGTCGGGAAGTTGGAGGCTGACATTGCCGGACGTCAGTTCGGTGAGAACCTCCCCAAGCTGTCTGACTTTCTTTTGCGAAGGGAGCTCGAGACGAAAGAAAGACTGGCTGCCTCAATGTCTCTTCAAACCACTCTTGAGACAATGGCAAGTGACCCTAAGGTTCATGAGATGTTCATGGTAGTGGCTAAGATTCATCTGGCCACAGTGACGAAGGACCTTTACAGCTTCGTCAAGGCGAGGAGAGCTTGTAGGGAGTTCGTGTTCGCCTCGGCTGTGGTGAGGCACGAGCCAAGGAAACTAATCTTCTCCAACATTTGGGTCAAAGAGAGAATAAAAAACTTCTCCAGAAGTAGGGCTTATCTCTCAAGAGAAAGTCTTCCCCGGATGAGGGTCCCCAACCTAAGAGGAAGACTAAAAAGACTAGGCTACCCTCTCGGCCAGCCAAGACAGCAACAGCAACAGCAATTGCCTATGCCTTCAGTGCCCCAGATGGTGGCACAAACCCCGACCACATTCCAGTGGGTACCCCAAGCTGTGTCGACGCAGTCCCCAGCATTTAACCCAACGTTCGAAGGGCAGTCAACTACCTTTCGAGCAAAGCCTAGAGGAGCAGCCAGAGGCTCGTCTAGGCGCCCCTCAAGGGGGAGGGGATTTAGGGGTGGTCGCGGTCAGGGAGGCAAGACCTCAGGACAGCAGTCAAAGTGAGGTGATACCAGTAGGAGGGAGACTTCAGAATTTTTGGGATCGGTGGACCTTCGATCCCTGGGCCCACATCCTACTCAAGAATCGACTGGGTTGGAGCTGGTACAGTACTCCACCCCTGTGCCCTCGATTTTTCCAACACTCCACCCGCGTTCTGAAGGAGTACATTCAAGAACTGTTGGAGAAGAAAGTAATCCGAAGGGTAAAGTCCATCAAATTCCAAGGGAGGCTGTTTTGTGTTCCCAAGAAGGACTCAGAAAAACTCAGAGTCATTCTGGACTTGTCGCCACTTAACAAGTTCATAGTGAACTGCAAGTTCAAGATGCTAACACTGCAACACATAAGGACCTTACTTCCCAAGAGGGCATTTACCGTCTCCATAGATTTGTCAGACGCCTATTGGCACGTTCCAATCAATCGTCGTCTCTCCCCCTACCTAGGGTTCAAACTACATCGAAGACTCTATGCCTTCAAAGCCATGCCATTCGGGCTAAACATAGCCCCGAGGATCTTCACGAAGCTTGCGAGCGTAGCTCTCAAACAATTACGCCTAAAGGGAATCCAGGTGGTAGCCTACCTGGACGACTGGCTGGTGTGGGCAGCATCCAAGACGGAATGCTTGCAGGCTTCTCTGCAGGTGATCCAGTTCCTAGAGTATCTAGGCTTCAAGATCAACAGAAAAAAGTCTCGACTTTCTCCATCGCAAAAGTTCCAGTGGTTGGGAATCCACTGCGACCTAGTGTCACACCGATTCTCCATCCCGGCGAAGAAGAGGAAGGAGATAGCGGGCTCTGTCAAGAGACTTCTGGATTCCGAAAGGATATCAAGACGCGAACAGGAGAGAGTGCTGGGTTCTCTCCAGTTTGCTTCAGTAACAGACCCGGTTCTAAGAGCACAGCTAAAGGATGCAACCGGAGTTTGGAGAAATTATGCATCAAACGCGCGAAGAGATCTGAGAAGACCAGTTCCGCTTCGTCTACGTACTCTTCTCAGGCCTTGGTTCCAAGCCAGGCAACTAAAGAAGTCGGTACTTCTTCAGCCACCTTCCCCCTCGTTGACTATTCACGCAGACGCCTCGAAGGAGGGGTGGCGAGGTCATTCTCATCGGAAGAAGGCCCAAGGGACTTGCTCCAAACTATTCAAGACATTTCACATAAACTTTCTGGAGGCTATGGCAGTACTCCTTACCTTGAAGAAAGTCTCCCCGCGTCGCTCGACCCACATAAAGTTGGTGCTGGACAGCGAGGTGATTGTGAGATGCTTGAATCGGCAAGGATCGAGGTCACCAGCTCTCAACCAGGTGATGTTGGCCATCTTTCGACTGGCGGAAAAGAAGAAGTGGTACCTGTCGGCAGTCCACCTTCAAGGAGTCCGCAATGTGACAGCGGACGCTCTATCCAGGTTCACACCGATAGAGTCGGAATGGTCCCTAGACGCAGGATCATTCTCCTTCATCTTGAGTCAAGTCCCAGAACTGCAGATAGACCTCTTTGCGATGAAAGACAACAAGAAGTTACCCCTTTACGTGTCCCCGTACGAGGACCCCTTGGCGGAAGCAGTGGATGCGATGTCCCTCCACTGGAACAGATGGTCCAGGATTTACCTGTTCCCTCCTCATAACCTTCTATTGAGGGTCCTCAACAAACTGAGATCCTTCAAGGGAGTAGCGGCAATAGTGGTTCACAAGTGGCCGAACAGCGTGTTGTTCCCTCTGGCATTAGAACTACGGCTGAAGTTTCTACCGTTACCAGATCCAGTTCTGACCCAGCGAGTCCAGAAGTCGACTGTCTGCGCTTCATTACAGAAAACCCAGACCCTGCAGCTCATGATTTTCTCTCCCTAGCGGTGAGAAAGCGTTTCGGGATTTCAAAAGACAGCATAGACTTCCTAGAGGAATATAAGTGCAAATCTACTAGAAGGTAATATAAGTCATCTTGGAGAAAATGGGTGGCCTTTGTCAAGGCGAAGAATCCGCAAGAGATCTCGACGGACCTCTGCTTATCTTTCTTCATCCACCTCCATGGTCAAGGATTAACAACTAACACGATTTCAACGTGTAAATCTGCTTAGACAAGACCCATTTTATATGCCTTCCAGGTCGACCTCGCTAACGAGATTTTTAATAACATTCCGAAAGCCTGTGCTAGGCTCAGACCTTCAGCACTTCCAAAGCCCATTTCATGGTCTTTAGATAAAGTTCTTCATTTCGCTTCACTGTTGAACAATGAGGAGTTTGCGTAAAGGATTTGACCCAAAAAGTTATTTTCCTATTTGCACTCGCATCCGGGGCCAGGGTTAGTGAGATTGTAGCCTTCTCGAGAGAGAAAGGTCGCGTTCAGTTCTTGGATGGGAGAAAGCTGAACCTGTTTCCGGATCCTACGTTTCTCGCCAAGAACGAGTTACCCACCAACAGGTGGGGTCCCTGGAGAATCTGCCCTCTGAAAGAAGATGCATCTCTATGTCCAGTAGAATGCCTAAAGGTCTATCTTCGTAGAACTTCAGACTTCAGGGGTGGTCAACTATTCAGGGGAGAAATATCAGGCTCAAATTTATCACTGAAACAACTCAGGGCAAAAGTCACATATTTTATTCGCAGAGCGGATCCTGACAGTACACCCGCAGGTCACGATCCAAGGAAAGTTGCCTCATCCTTAAATTTCTTTAATTGTATGGATTTTGAACATCTTCGTTCATACACTGGCTGGAAGTCTTCCAGAGTGTTCTTTCGTCACTATGCGAAGCAAGTGGAACAACTAAGGTCTGTGGTAGCAGTGGGTTGTGTCGTTAACCCTGCTGTTTAACTCTGCGAGGAACAGTGGATTTAATTGGGACAATTAATTCCGGGGTGAGTGTGTAGTTACAAACTGTTCTACAAACTAAGTGTGAAGGCACGGGGTTGCCTACGTTGACTGTTCCACTTTCAAAGGTGAACCTAGCATAAGTGCAGACATGTGTGCCGAGTGTTTCCAACGCTAATGTGACTGATTAGCAATACAGACTTTTACAATTTTGATACCTTGGTATGTTAAAAGTGGCGCTAATGTTTTTCTTTCAGATAAACAGGTTTCTGTTTACTATCATGCTTATGCTTATTTTTTGGTTATCCTCCTCTTATATATATATATATATATATATATATATATATATATATATATATATATATATATATATATATATATATATATATATATATATATATATATATATATATATTGTTGTTAACCTGTTTTATTTATTGTTTGTCAATAAACTAGTTCTTGTGAACCTTGCGTCTCCTTCACCTGTGTCAATTTATTGATTATAATTGAGCATTACGTACTATGTATATTTATCTGGGATAATTCTAATAGATTGTTCCTTTATGCAAGCGTTTTTTGCATTGGTTTATGCTTTCCCTTAGCGGGAGGACTCCATGCCCTAAGGGGACGGTGGCGGATATGCAAGATTCCTCCTACTCGGATATAAACCTTTGTCCAATACAGTATTGAACGGAGAAATGGTCGATATTTCATATTGACGCAGTGGTTCTTTACAAACTATGCTTTACATGATATAGGGTGAGACCACTATATTGGCTTGCCTGTTATTCAATCATAGGTATATGTACTCTTCGAGACTTTTCCAGAGTCTAGTAGGACTCTTCCCTGTAGGGGGCAGGAAGCACTAACATGGTTTATGGTTAGTTGAAAAGATATATGACGGTAACATCTTAGGTCTCTAGGTCTAGTGGACCGGGCAAATACCTCCGGGGAGTACGGCACGTTTTGAGAATCCACAGATACAGTAATGCTCTGGTATACTTCCATCAGGACGACATACCTTGAGCCCAAAAAACGGATTTTGAGCGAAGCGAAAAATCTATTTTTGGGTGAGATGGCCATGTCGTCCTGATGGACCCGCCCTTCCCTTTCTATGAAAGGGCTGTAGGTCCCCTCCCTACATAAAGTATCTGTAGCACCTCGTGTATCGCTACAAGGAATACAGATAGCGCCGTGAGCAGCGCAATGCACGCTTACGAAACGGGAGAGGAGAGATACCTTGCGAGCGGCTCTCCTTTTCTTTCTCATTTTCGTTTTCTTGCCAATTGACCCCTTCGAAGTGTTATCTCTGTTCGGGATGCAGATTGCTATGTGGCGTGTCAAGAATACGTCCTCTGATATTTCGCGATATCCCTGGTTCTTTTATTAGGGATATTCGCTCCAGGAGTTAGAATTCTGGGTACCTTAAGGTAAATTCTCTGGGAATATCGCCGTAGTTGTGATATACCCAAGGAAGCTACCCTATAAGAACTTCCATCAGGACGACATGGCCATCTCACCCAAAAATAGATTTTTCACTTCGCTCAAAATCCGTTTTTGGGTTTGAACCAGAATCTCAGAGTATTTAGTCTGTGGTCGGTAGCTGACAAGCAAGAGGAATAGATTTCTTTTGCTAGGTTAGGCTGCCGACATAGGAGGCTAGACCTCCCTAGGCCACTCCTGAAGGGTCTGTACAATATGATACCTTCTCTCTGTGGCCTAGCAGACTAGTCCTGTGTTGGTTGACCCTAAGCTGAAGAATAGAATTCTTCTACTGCTTAGGGGATACCGGCACTAGAACCCCATTTCCTTACTGTTTAGAGGTGGTGGCGAGGGTGCTACCAACCTCTTTATTGTATTAATCTAACCCTAGGCTAAGGAATAGAATTCTTTAGCCACATGGGATAGTTCTAATACAGAAACGGAGTTTTGTTAGGTGAGGCAGGACAGGCTATACGGCCGGCTCCTGCTGTACCTTTTACAGCACCCTCTTTCCCTTCCCTTCTATCCCTTTATGTTGACGACTCCCTGCAACTTTACCGTTGCCGGTGGGTTGCCGGGATCGACCAGACTCCCTCTCTTCAGCCGTTTTCCGACTGCCAGTAGCTATTTTAGTAGCAGGCAGCCATGACAACTACCAGCCGCCAGTCAGGACAACTACCAGCCGGCAGTAATGTCAACTGCTGACTGGCACCCATGACAGCTGCCGGCTGGCAGTCATGGCAACTGCCGGCTGGCAGTCATGGCAACTGCCGGCCAGCAGCTGGTGGCCATATTGGCTGTGAGTTGGAAGTCCATTTTCTTACCAAAGGTTCTTCAGTTCTCTTGGACTGATAGCAACAGCGTCTGTTGCCGGGCCGCTGCCTACCCGGCCGGCACAGATTGGTGCTGACTCAACCGGCAACATGTCGACTGTACTGGTACTTACGGTATAGGCATGACATTGCTGGCGACAGTACTGTAGCTGGTTGGAAGCTTGAATGTTACATTCTAATCTTCCATTTGAACCTTCTTTCTGGAGAAAGGTAGTAAAATTAGACTTTTACATCCATATTTACTGTATATATACACAGTATTAGGT
>NC_090730.1:73574358-73624358 GCF_036898095.1 Palaemon carinicauda | reverse complement strand
GTGTGAAATTATGGACTTACGTGATACCCAAAAACTAGCCTTCATCTCCGTAGTACAGAAAATCTTTTTCATGTTCTGTGGGGTGTAAAGTATATTTTGAATTTTGAGCCATAAACAAGGATTAGACAGAATGATATTGGTGATAATTGAAACTTATTATGGCTAACACCTTTTCTTGTGCTCATATGGTATATTTTTTTTTTCTTTGAAGGGTTGCATTATGGAGAGTAAATCCAAAAAAATGCTCATGATTCATTCGCCTTTCTCAAATATTAATTGTGTCAAAATGTTCATGTCAGATAGCTTGTGTCTTTTCAACAACCAGTCTTTAGTCAAATTCTCTTGTTTTTGTTTCGTTTCACTTAATTATTACCCACACACCAGCTGTGTACAAAGTGATATCTTCTGGCGTAAGAGGAGTAGCCGTATCTGTACTGTCACGTCAAAATGACTAAAAGAACTTACAATATACCTGCAAGTTGAAGTGAATAGTATGTGGATAGTTCTACAATCTTTCGTTCGCCCAGCTGAATGTTTGGAATGAGCGTGTACTGGGACCTTATGGCGGGCTTAACGGTCGTTGTTGGTCTTTTCCGTGTTCTGCAGAAAAGAAGAATAATAAACACTTTTAACAAATTCACTAGTAAACATTTACATAAGAATTGATTATATTCTTTTACAAGTGATTTGTAAATTCATTTATCTATTCGTTTTATTAAAGAAAGATTTATTTGGTTGCTTAGACACCTATGGATGAAATAAATAGTGAAATGTTACTTACTTTACTTTGATGGCTGCTTTTCCAGTCCCATACAGCAGGGGAATCCCACTCTCAACAGGACCTCCACTGTCGTTTTACTTTGTTCTTTCAGAGTATCTAATGTTTCATATCATGTATTGTTCATTTACTGTTAAATCGTCACTGTTGTATGACTGTTCATATAAGAAAGTCTTCAGTTTCCTCTTGAAAGCCTTGATGTCTTCAATCATTTGAATGTTTTGTGGAAGCTTATTATATAGTCTCGGGGCCGCATATTTAAAGTCTCCGGAGCCTAAAGTAGACAAAAATCTAGGTTCCAACTATTCTCTTGTCGACACGATTTGTTGGCTGCACAATATGTAGCAATTCTCTTCAGTATTTTGAACACCCGATTCTGATAACTTGGTGGGTTATTGTACATATCTTAAATTCAATTCTCACCTTAATCGGCAGCCAGTGTAAATCGATTATTATAGGGGTGATCCTTTCTCTAGGTGGGGCACCTTTTATCAGTCTTGCTCCTCTGTTTATTATGTTTTGTAATTCCTTAAGTTGCAGTTGCAGTAGTCAATCCTGGTAATAACACAGTAAATCACAAGTTTCTTTACAGAATTTTCGTCCAAGTACTTTTTTATGAACGCAATATTTCTTAGATGATAACCAGTAGTTTTTGTTACATAATTTATTTGGGCATTTAGAGACAGATTATAGTCAAGAAATGCACCTAGATCTCGAACTTTACTAGATATCGGCATCGAGTCATTATCTGTGTTCACTTGAATATCATCTATGTTTCTCACGCTGTTTCTCTTGCCCACCACCGTGAATTTAGTTTTGTTCTCATTTAATTTTAGTTGTTTAAATGTTATCCATTCTCTAACACTATTTAGGATTCGGTTCAGAGTTTCAGTAGTGTCATATATATCATTTATGGAGAAGTAAAATTGTGTGTCATCTTCAAATAGTTTGAACTTCACGCCATGCCTTTGTAGCATTTTCAATAGACCAATAGTATACAGGCAGAATAAGATAAAGCCAAGTACACTCCTCTGTTTAAGGGTTCATATGATGAATAAGAGTTTCCAATTTGTACACAGTAATTTCTACCAACCAAGTAGTCTTTTCGGTATTCGAAGGCTTGATCTTCAACGCTGATGAACCGTAGATCATTTAGTAGTAGTTCGTTCACAACTGTATCAAAAGCAGCACTGAGATGGAGCAGTACTAAGATACCACATTTATTATCATCCATTATTTCTGGCATATCATTTACAACAGAGCAGATGGCTGTCTCCGTAGAGTATAGTTTTCTGTCAGCAAATTGATTGTCAGGCAAAGCTTCTATTAATTCTAAGTGACTGACTAGTTGTTCAAAGGCTTGATCTTCAACGCTGATGAACCGTAGATCATTTAGTAGTAGTTCGTTCACAACTGTATCAAAAGCAGCACTGAGATGGAGCAGTACTAAGATACCACATTTATTATCATCCATTATTTCTGGCATATCATTTACAACAGAGCAGATGGCAGTCTCCGTAGAGTATAGTTTTCTGTCAGCAAATTGATTGTCAGGCAAAGCTTCTATTACTTCTAAGTGACTGACTAGTTGTTCAAGAATTACATATTCAAGCACTTTTGAGACAAAGGATAGATTTGAAATAGGTCTATATGAGCTTAATTCCTGATAGTCCAGTGCATTTTCTAGAACTGGTGTGACTAGCCATTTTCTCAGATTTAGGAAACTTACATTCATCAATGCTAGCATTTGCTATTCTCATTATTACTTCGGCTAGACTAGAAAAGTCTCTCTCTCCAATCACGCTGTTTGTTTTCTTTGATCTCTTGATAGTTCTGGTATGCCATCTTGTGTTATGTTGTCGAATCGTATTAATTTTGTCTGTGTGCCTGATGCACCATTAATCTGATGTTGAGTATTTACAAATGACCTGGTTATATTTTAAATATTGTTTTTAAAGAATACTAGGAAATTATTTGCTAGTTCCTGGTCACTGTATCCACCAAGTAGCTTCTTTTCTTTTACATTTCCCATTATACCATTCAGGAGACGATATAACTTATTTATGTCTGTTCCTGCTTCGAGGATCTTTCTCTTATAGTATTCAATTTTTTTCATTCTCAGTAGGTGGTTATATTGACACAAAACAGTTTTGTATTCTACCCAAGTACTTTCAGTTTTCAACCTATTTCACTTTCTTTCTTTACGTCTACTTTCCCTCTTTTTTTTTTTTTTTTTTTTTTTTTTTTTTTTTTTACCAGTCTCTCCATCAAACCCAGAAGATTGGTCTTTTACGGTTATAGTCTTTTGCATCGGTGGGCACATGGTATCATATGCACTTTTACTCACTTTTTATAAGTGGTCATAAGACATTTAGCACACTTAGCTCCTAACAGACGTTGTTCATTATGTTCACAGGGAATGCTGATAGCATAATTTTTTTCTTTGTAACTTCTTCAATAAATACGGTAGGCGAAAAAATTTGATTTATGTCTAAAGTTTATTTCCTTTACTAATGCTTGTTTCTGTAGAGGTAGAATAAACGTAATAAGATTGTGTACAGGGGAGATGGTACATTTCTCTTCGACTTTTATATCAGATACAATATTATTCATGTCATCACTTAGAACTAAGTCTAGAGTATGACCAGTTAAGGTAGTTATACAGTTGACATTATTCGCTAGTCGATAGGATTCTAGTAACTCACTAGATAATAAAATAATTGAATAACGATTCACATTCCCAAACAAAAGAAATATTTTAACCGTGTAATCTTTCATATCAATGGGATATTTAAAAAAATAAAAAAATAATGATTATATATGAGTGGAATAGAGAATTTAGTATTCTTCGGATAAAGATAAGTGCAGGAAAATAGTATATCGTAGTAGGTCCAATGTACTGCCTCTTTGTGTTAAAAAATGTCAAGTAATGTTTTCCTGAAAACTACAAATTTTCTCTCATTTACCATCCTAAACCTTGTACGTAGCACCACTGAAAGCGATTTTGCTTTTTAATCTTCATTAAATAAGCTACAAGTCGATACCACCAACTACCAGATGCAGCAAAATTTTCAGTTTTTTCAGTGCACTTCTTCCTATTTGATTTATTATTCCTTGAAAATCCTCAGATTAGTAAAAGCTTGTGACGGGAGAGACACCAAGTGCTAAATTAGTTCTTTACTTCTTGGAAGGAGAAGTGGAATTTCCATTCATGAGGAAAATATTTCTTTTAGGACGGAAGAATTCAACAGATGTCAGTATTTTTTTTTTATGTTGCTTAGGTTTTGCAACTTGTATGTTCATTATTATCATAATTTTATTTTAGTTTTTGTAAGTTAAAAAAAGTGGTCTTCATAGATTAGATATATGAAAAAGGACATTAACTTTTCTTTCATTATATTATCCCACAAGATGGCAGCCACCAAATAATTATATGAAATTTAAATATTCAGGACACTTCCATAAACAAAGCCCTGAATTATTACAGAATAATAATTCAAATGATGCCATGTGATTCTCCAAACAGTTTTTGAGTGACATTACCTCTTTATAAAGAGCTACACTAGATGAGCTTTGTTTCACTGTCGGATAACACCTGGATATCTTTAGAATTTTATGCTATTAGCCCAAAACATTTTCACGGAAGGTTAGCTATTGACTCTTCTTTCCATGCTTTTCTAACTTTAATTTTCATTTAGCATGTATCACTCCTTCCTATCATGTTTTTTTTCTTCAAACTTTGAGTTATTTTACACTACTTTATATTAGAAAATTCTGTTGATAAAACTAAAAATACTCAGGAATTTTGTGACGCCAACAGTGATCAAAAAGATTCAGGACTGCTTATTTTATTTACTGAAGCACAGTTGAAACATACATATGGGAGTAAAGAGCAGTGTTTTTATTACAATACGAGAATGGAGTTTTGATTAACTTTCTCCATTAATTCCATTCATCTTATAAACCAATTATTTTTTGACGGCGATTATCAGGTTTCCTGTAAATATTCTTCTAAATTACACATACATACATATACAAAGGCACTTCCCCCAATTTTTGGTGGTAACCGACATCAAACAAATAAAAAAAGGGAACCTTTCCTCTCTACGCTCCTCCAGCCTGACGAGGGACTCAACCGAGTTCGGTTGGTTCTGCTAGGGTGCCACAGACCACCCTTCCCCGTTATCTACCACAGATGGAGCTTCATAACGCTGAATCCACTACTGCTGCTACTTCTGCGGTAATCCAAGGCGACCGGAGGAAGCAGAAAGGCCTACCGGAACTGCTTCACAATCGCTCGCCTTTCTTTCCTATTTCTAGCATGCTCTCTTGCCTCTCTCACGTATATCCCCCTATCACCCAGAGCTTTCTTCACTCCATCCATCCACCCAAACCTTGGCCTACCTCTTGTACTTCTCCCATCAACTCTTGCATTCATCACCTTTTTCCATTCTTTCAATATGGCCAAACCACTTCAACACATTCATATCCACTCTAGCTGCTAACTCATTTCTTACACCCGTTCTCACCCTCACTTCTTCGTTCCTAAGTCTATCTACTCGAGATACACCAGCCCTACTCCTCAGACACTTCACCTCAAACACATTCAATTTCTGTCTCTCCATCACTTTCATTCCCTACAACTCCGATCCATACATCACAGTTGGTACAATCACTTTCTCATACAAAATTCTCTTTACATTCATGCCCAACTCTCTATTCTTTACCACTACCTTCACTGCCCCCAAACTTTTGCATCCTTCATTTACTCTCTGACGTACATCTGCTTCCACTCCACCATTTGCTGCAACAACGGACCCCAAGTACTTAAACTGATCCACCTCCTCAAGTAACTTTCCATTCAACATGACATTCAACCTCGCACCACCTTCCCTTCTCTTACATCTCATAACCTTACTCTTACCCACATTAACTGTCAACTTCCTTTTCAAATACCCTTCCAAACTCTGTCACTGAACAACCAAGCTTTTTTTCCGAGACTGCAATCAGTACAGTATCATCCGCAAATAACAACTGATTTACCTCCCATTCATGATCATTCTCGTCTATCTGTTTCAATCTTCGTCCAAGCACTCAAGCATTCACCTCTTTCAACACTTCATCAACATACGATTTAAACAATCATGGCGACATCACACATCCCTGTGTCAGCCCCACTCTCACTGAAAACCAATCACTCACTTCATTTCCTATCCTAACACCAGCTTTACTATCTTTGTAAAAACGTTTCACTGCTTGCAACAACCTTCCACCAATTCCATATGACCTCATCACATTCCACATCGCTTCCCTATCAGCTCTATCATACACGCTCTCCAGATCCATAAACGCAACATACACCTCCTTACCTTTTGCTAAATATTTCTCGCATATCTACCTAACTGTAAAAATCTGATTCATACATCCCGTACCTCTTCTAAAACCATCCTGTACTTCCAGGATTGCATTCTCTTTTTTATCCTTGATCCTATTAATCAGTACTCTACCATGCACTTTTCCATCCACACCCAACAAACAAATACCTCTTGAATTAGAACACTCATGCACATCTCCCTTACCCTCAAATAGTGGTACAATACAAGCACAAACCCAATCTACTGGTACCATTGGCACCATAAAACACATATTAAACAATCTCATCAACCATTCAAGTACAGTGACACTCCCTTCCTTCAACATCTCAGCTCTCACGCCATCCATACCAGGTGCTTTTCCTACTCTCATTTCATCTAGTGCTCTCCTCGCTTCATGTCTTGTAATCTCTCTAAATTGATATCCATAAATATGATTGGTTTGTATAATTACAAGAGACGACACAACATATTTTTTATTCCATGATACCAAACTTGAGAGAGAGAGAGAGAGAGAGAGAGAGAGAGAGAGAGAGAGAGAGAGAGAGAGAGAGAGAGAGAGAGAGATTTATCCAATTACTGAAAGTTATCAATTTGAAGTGGTGATGATAATTTTGCATGATTTTGACATTTTATACAAAAAAAAAATCTTTTATGACAAATTTTCTGAAATATCTATTCGAGATAAATGTGGATATCATTAGCTTTTATTCGATTAAGTTCACACTGTGAAGTCGATAAAAGTTTATAAAAGACTACAAGCCTTTCCTTCAATGACTATTCAGTACAGCTTTATATTTCTTGATAAATATATAACACCTTTCCGTTTTAAAGTAATGATAATTTCATGCGTTCATAAGGAAAAAATATGTTTTTCCCTCACCAAAAATTTAAATTTTTGGTCATTTCCTAAATTTTAGAACCTCCTGTCAGTGAGTAATTCACGAAAACTCTATATTCTTGATTACTATCTTCTTTTATTCAGTCTCATCTTTGCAGAGTAATTTATCTAAAGGTACGCAGCATCTGCGACTTGCACATTTGCCCTCGTCGAGTCATCGGAAAGAAACACGGATAGACCAATCGGCGATCCCGTGGGACCTAAAGATGTTACACTCTTAACACGCTACAGTTGCGCAATCAACATTTTGACACTTTGAATTAAGCATATTTGTAACATTGGTTTCTACTGTGCTCTGTAATGTATTGATAGGATGTTTCTATTAACCATAATAATTACCTGGAACATAGATGAAGAATTGTTAGTAATTATTTCTCAGCTGATCCCATCTTTGGTCGTCAATTTTTCTTGGTGGGATTTAATGATACATTGGTATTCTTAATATACACTTTAATAACTCTTGTGACTACATTGCTCTATGAGAGCTGACTCCTAAGTGTGTATGGAGCGTCATACACAATCTGACAAGACCAAAACATTGCTAAACAAAATAGCATCGCTCTGAAAAGACTTAAATCCTACTCCAGTACAAAACTATAAAGAATTACATCCTATCTTTGAGGTAATCAAGAAAAGTTAGAATCCTAATACCAAAATAAATCATTACACTTATGTACAAAGCATAACATGTTTTATTCATGCAATATGATGCAATGTTGCACAATACCTGTAACACTTGAAATAATATAGTACATTATTACAATAATACATAACAGTCTCCTCCCCCTTAACTTGATATTGTAAAAATCTTTACAAATCTAATCTCTCAGGGGGATTTCCTCTGTTAATCCTATTAGGAAGCACTTTAACCTCATCTTGGTTTTGAATCTACATTTGATGTTGGAGCATCTTGGTTAAAATTTGACTCATTTGATCTAACTACTTCTTTAAGTTTCTCATCTCTAACATTCACATGCTCTACTGTATTTCTTTTTAATGGCTGTAATTAATCAACATGACGTTTTACAACGTTATCACCACCATGAACATCATAATGTAAATTTCCTATCTCTCTTACAATCTCTCCTGGTACCCACTTCTCTGGAGTGTTGTACGATCTTACCATGACCTCAGATAAAGGTAAAAAAGGAAGTTTTACTACTTGTTTATACCCTTTATCTTCTAAATCACTCTGCAAACTTGGATACAACAAATCTAACTTACACCTTATCCTCCTCCCCATCAACAAATTTGAGGGTGTCACGCCTGTTGTGCTGTGCAGCGTTGTTCTATAAGACAATAAAAACTTTGATACATGCAAAAATATATTACCTGAATCTGCTTTTCTACACTTCTTATTGTGTTTAATTGTTTGGACAAATCTTTCAGCCTCTCCATTAGTAGATGGATGATATGTTGCTGATAATGTATGCTTTATACCATTGACATTACAAAATTCTTTAAACTCTTGTGAGGTAAATTGTGGACCATTATCTGTAACAATTCTTTCTGGAATACCGTGTGTAGAAAATATTTGCATTAACTCTTTTATTGTGGCGTAAGACGTTGTTGTTTTCATTGGGATAATTTCTGGCCACTTACTGTAAGCATCTACTACTATCTAAAACAAGTAATTTAAAAAAGGACCTGCAAAATTTATATGCACTCTTTGCCATGGATGCCTGGGTAACTCCCACGGGTGCATTCTAGCAAATTGAGGATTGTTCTGTTGCATAACACAATTCATACAATTCTTTATATATGATTCCACATCTTTATCTACACCTGGCCACCACACATAAATTCTCTCAATTGACTTTGATCTTACAATACCTTGGTGATCATCATGTATTTCAGACAAAACCTTCTTTCTCAGTGAATTAGGAATAACTACCCTTGAACCTTTCATCACTATTCCTTGTGTTACACTCAGTTCATACCATGTATCCTTATACGGTTTACAATTTTCCTCCTTTCCACATAAGTCCCTACCTGTCATTAAACTCTCCAAAACCTTACTAAGTACTGGGTCTCTCTTGGTACTATGTGCTACATCTTTTGCAGTTATGGGTACATCATATACAGAAATTAACAGAACACTGTCATCATACTCCTCTGGAGCTTTGTCTATGGCTAATCTGGATAAAGCATCTGCATTACCCATGTTTGATGTTGGACGGTATTCTATATCATAGTGGTACACTGCTAACGTAATTGCCCAAAGTTGTAGTCTTGCAGCTACCAACGTAGGTAAACTTGCTTTTGGACCTAATATTGCTAATAAATGTTTATGATCTGTAACAAGTGTGAACTTTTTCCTACTATAAAGATACATATGGAATTTCTTAACTCCATAAACTAATGCTAAACCTCCCTTTTCTATTTGAGAGTAATTCCTTTCTGACTTGTTCAATACTCTAGAAGTGAATGCAATTGGTTTTTCTGTTCCATCTGGCATTATGTGAGATAATACTGCATCTAAACCTATGCTTGATGCATCACATACTAATTCAACTGGTAAATCCATTTATTTGATAATGTACTAGGAATGTAGGTGATGTTATTTCCAGTTTGATTTTTTCAAAAGATTCCCGACACTCTTTTGTCCACCTCCCTTCTACACCCTCATTCAACATATTATACAATGGATATGCAATTGTAGACAAATTTTGAAGGAAATTCCCATAAAATGTTACTAAACCTAAAATTGATTGTAATTCCTTAACATTTCTGGTACTTTTGTTGATTGTACAGCTTTAATCTTCTCTTTAGTTTTGTGAATACCCTTGCCATTTATTACAAAACCTCAGTATTCCACTGAATCAACTTCTAAAATACATTTGCTCTTATTTACTCTAATATTATGTTCCTTCAACTTTTTCAGAACTGTTCGCAATATTTCTCTATGTTCTCTGTGTCTTTGCCAGCAATTAAAATATCATCTATAAAAATGAATACTCCTTGCATTCCTGAAAAAATCTTATCCATAGTTTGTTGCCATATACCTGGACTACTTGCAACTCCATAAGGTAATCTCTTTGGTCTAAACAAACCTAAGGATGTTTTTACTGTACATAATTCTTGTGAAGTTTCATCCATGGGAAGCTATTGAAATGCTTGTCTTGAATCTAATTTTTCTAGAAAAAACACTGCATCCTGACATAGTTGCAAACATGTCTTTCGGATTTGGTAAGGGATGTTGAGCTACTTGCAGTTGTGGATTTAACGTTACTTTGTAATCTCCACATAACCTAACCTGTCCACTTTCCTTCACAATAGGAACTAATGGTGTAGCCCAATCTGAATATGTAACCTTTTCCCAGGAACCTTCATTTTCTAATCTACTGATTTCTGTTTCAACTGCACTTTTCAATGCATACGGTACTGGTCTCGGAGCACAAAACCTAGGAGAACTGTCAGATATCAAAACTAGAATTGCCTTTGCATTCTTTACTGTACCTACTTTATCTTCAAATACGTCTTGAAACTCTGATATGATATTATCCATAGATATTTAATTTTTGTGTTTATCTTATCTATCTGTAACCTTCAAAATACTAGGCCAATATAACTTCAAATAGTGTAGCCAATCTAAACCTAACAAAGTTTGTTCATTACCTTTTACTACTGTTAATGGCATTTTCTCTAATTTCTGTTCTTTGTGCTGTAGTTCTACGTCCGAAGCACCTATTACCTGAATATCAAAACCATTATAACCTTTCAAAACTCTATTTGTACCTTCTAATAACAAATTAGGAATGCTTTTAGCAATTTTCTCAGACATAATTGATACATCGGCTGCTGAGTCAACTTGCATCAAAATTGGTTTACCATTTATGATTACTTCTACCATGATATGTTTTTTTGCACCTTTGGTGACGGAATTAATGCGAAACGCAAAATCAGTTTCTGACCTAACCTGGTTATCATGAACATTTTCCGCATTATTTTCTTAACCAATAGTATCAACTGTAGCATTTATTTTCTTTGCGTACTGTTTAGGGAACCTACAAGCAGTTGCAAAATGACCCATCTTTCTGCAATTCTGGCATGTTTGTCCAGTAGCTGGGCATTTCTTTGCTTCGTATGCAAGATGATCAGTTTTACCCCACCTATAACACTTGGGTTTTTCCTGTTGTTTCTGTGTATAAGCCTGATTCTGATATTTATGAACATTAGTGTTAGGCACTTTTCTATGACTAGGCTTTGACATATTCCTTCTCTGATTCTCATTGGTTTTCCACTTAGAACCTACTGTATTAATTTTAGAATTTTCCATTCTATTGCTTGTAGAACTACCTATTATGTTACTTTGCCTATTTGATGTTTCTAAAGCTCTGCCTGTTATCAATACCTTTTTTTAATGTTAAATCTTTATCTTGCAATAATTTCTTTCTTAGCTCTTGTGATTCGCAATGTGCAATCACTTGATCTATGATAACATTTTCTAACTCTAGAAATTCACATGAAACAGCTAAATTCTTTAGTCTAGTCACAAATGCATCTAAAATTTCATTTTCTTTCTGATAAACCTGCGCTGAAAACTGATATATTTCAAAAAATTTAGTGACCTGAGGAGCAAAATTTGTGGTAAGAGCCTTAATTGCAGCTTCACTTGTGTCATCTGTAGGCTGCAAAGTCTTAAACACTTTGCGAACTTCCCTACCTGCTGTATGAAGTAATAATGCCTTCATTTGGGCATCCGTCATGTTCCCTAATGCTTCTAAATAAATCTTAAATTCCTCACACCACTGTTGCCATCGTGTTGCAACAGAATTGGACTCAGCTGTGATGCTAAATCGTTCAGGATGTTCAATGTCAAAGGGCATTTTGAGTCTTACCTTATCACTTACAATTGGTTAAGCTACTGTTCTAAAGTCACAAGTTTATTTCCTACCTGTTTTGTAGCCTACCCAACCTCACAATATACTTTTTTTTGTTTTGTTTGTCTGATGAAATTCCTGTTCTGCTGCTTGTAAAATCTTCATTGGGCTTTTTTCCTCCTGTCCATCGATGTGCAAATGGTCCTTCTCTTGTGCTGGCCATCCATCAACATAAGGCCCAATGTTTCTTCTGTGTGTGTTCGTCCTTCTGCTTGTCGCCAATTAATGTGTTGATATGATGTTTCTATTAACCATAATAATTACCTGGAACATAGATGAAGATGTGTTAGTAATTATTTCTCAGCTGATCCAATCTTTGGTTGTCAATTTTTCTTGGTGGGATTTAATGATCCGTTGGTATTCTTAATATACACTTTAATAACTCTTGTGACTACATTGCTCTATGACAGCTGACTCCTAAGTGTTTGTGGAGCGTTGTACACAATCTGACAAAACCAAAACATTGCTAAACAAAAGAGCATTGCTCTGAAAAGACTTAAATCCTACTCCAGTACAAAACTATAAAGAATTACATCCTATCTTTGAGGTAATCAAGAAATGTTTGAATCCTAATACCAAAATAAATCATTACACTTATGTACAAAGCATAACATGTTTTATTCATGCAATATGATGCAATGTTGCGCAATACCTGTAACACTTGAAATAATATAGTACATTATTACAATAATACATAACTTGAAATAATATAGTATATTATTACAATAATACATAACACTCTGCTTGCGCGTGTGCGCTACAGTGTTCTGTTGGCGTGTGTGTACCCGGCTTTAGGCTCCAGTGAAGGCCTGCAGCACTAAACGTTACAGTTATCACTCTGGAATTGTATCATGCACTATCTACCGTTCTTGTGAATGTAGTTACCTGCTTCAACTCGTTTAAGATATAGCCCCAGAGCTCGGGGGGTTTTATTTATGTTTTTGAGTGCAAAAGGTCTGTTAGTTGTTTCAATAGTAGAATTTTCTCATGAATTAAAAAATCTATTTCTTACAAACACAGCAGTAGCCGTTTTTTTCAGAAATGCACATTGAATATGGGTACCCCTTTTGAAAATCAACTTTCTCCATGGCGCCTCCCAATGTCATACATTTAAATTTAAATCTTCATTTCCCAAATGTTAATGTATAAAGTGCCTCTAAATAATCTTTTTTTGGTAACGATACCTTTCTACAATTCATTTGATGTGACTAATGAAAGGATTATTTTGTTGTTGTTTTTTTGAAATTTCAGATTATCCAAGATGTCACAGAAAGTTATTGTGAATAAGTGGCATTTTGTAATTTTCTCTTTTTCGGATTTTCTACCAATGAAATGCCCATATATTGTTGTACATGCAATTGAAATAACTTATTCTTTCTAATGTCTGAAAGTATGTTTATTTTGAACATAAACATATCATAGCTTTCAATTATTTGTAACGCAAATTAGATATGTACACAAACAAATAATTGCGTTTTGAATTATATCAAGTGGATGGTAATTTAAACTACAACATCGCATTACTTTTGGTGTTGCAATGAATAGTTAAATATGCAAAGGTCATGGCCCATTGGCATTGTAGTATCTATATATTTTAATGCTATCCAGCTAGCAGAAAACTGTTCTCTATGTATTTTAATCAAATCATTCATTTCATGATGACACAAAGTTTACTGTCCGTCATCAAAATCAGATTCAAAACTAGAGTCAAACTGAGTTTGATTATCAGTCACATATATGTTGATGTCATCTACCGTATCATGACTAAAAAGACGTACCACACTCTGTGGAAGTTGGTTTCCGTTAAACCATTCAATAACAAATGAGTTGCCGACAAGTTTCCATCCATGTTCCTTGGCTTGAGTTGTGCACGGTTGAGGACGTTTGGCATTTTTCCACATGGCAGCAACATAGTTGGTTCTGTGGATTTTATTGAGCAGGACTTTTTGACATGGTGGCATGCTGCTAGGATTAATTCCTTGAATTTTTTCTAAAGAATTTTCATTCCTCTTTGTTGCATACTTCTGTTGGAAAAGAGAAAATCTAGCATTATTGATGCTGTTGAGTTTGGGCAAACCATACAATGCACAAGTGAACTTTTCAATTGCAGCCAAACCTTCAGGAGTGACTACAGCATTAACCCCAAGGTTTGAAAAAGCTTCCTTAAAACTGTCATGCTTCATAATCAACTGCAATGTTTTCAACTTTCCTTTGCTCATAAATGATGATGTGTAGTCTGAACCAGTCAAGGTATGCAAAGATGGTAGAGCATCAATCATGGCTCGATCTATATGATCCACCAGCTGTGAGATGTTAATGTGTCTCCTTGTGTTGCTACTGCTAAGGCCAGCGTCCATCCAAATAGTGAAACTGCTGGCATTCGTATGATTTGCAATGTGATACAAAAGCAAAATAAACACATCTGTGTCCGAACTCCTGATGACTACTGAAGAACATCTGTTCTTTTCTAGGATGTGATGTAGATGTTACATAATCCGTGTATCAGCTTCTTCATGGAGACATCTAAGCTGTGGAATCTCTTCTCTGTGGACTTTTCCTTCCCTGGCATTGAAGGAGTAGCAGGTTTTGTCAAGAGCAAGATAGACTATGCGACCAGCCAAGATATCTATATCTGTGAGTTCAGTCCAATCTGACAGGAGGAACTGAAAAAACATGCTGTCTTGAGAGCTGATGACCACAATGCCTTCTGCCAGTCTTTTGGACACTTCTGCTTTGGCCCTGCTATGGTGTATGTTGCATCGTCATTTCCACGTCTTGAGTGTTCCACATCTTTAATAAAAGGAGTGATGTATGTGTCACAAACCAAATCTATTTGATGAGATGGCATCTGGCACAACCGACAGATGACTAGCTAAGCCAATTCCCCAAATATTGGTGGTAAATTCTGCAGTGGGTGCAACAAGAACATGGCGTCGATGATGGTAATTTACGTCTCACTAGGTGGGGGTGTGCTGTCTACCATGCCTTCAATCTTGTGATGGAGCTTGGCCTTATTTGTTTTGTTGATGCTTCCGTCAACATGTGCCAATGATAGGGGTACAGGTGTGAGAGGGTAAGTAAAGACTAGCTCTAGGTCAACATTCTGTGTGGTAGCCTACTAAGGTAGAGAAGACGTCCAGACAAATCTCTGGTGCCCTTCAATTCAATAACCTTCATATCATTACTGATTTTACTCTTGAGAGCTGTGGATGCAAAGTTTTTGATTTTGCGTCGTGTTATTGGTTGTTCAAATTTTGTAGGATCCCCAAGCAGCCATTTGCAAACTCGTCGCACTAAGCTTGACCAATCCTAGTGCAATTTACCAAGTCATTCTTGATGTCCTCAGGTACACTTTTCCCAGTTGTCAGGCAATATAGATTTGGGTCATTAGCAAGGTTGAATGGGTTAACACGGGCCTCTATGTTGTTCACAAGAGCCTGCAGATCATCATTGTCCCTTTTGACCCGATAAGACTTGAGTTCCTTTGCTGTGTCTTCGGTGGACTTTAAACCTGCTTTCAAGAACAATGCTTCTACAATGGCACTCCTTGCTGCACGGGTGATCCTCCATCGTTTTCTTGCTCCCTCTGCTGTGGTGAATGCAGTAATACCAGTCTGACGAGATGCTGCCTCAGCATTGACAGTTTGTTCCAGTGCCATATCTACTGGAGTTCTTGAGAAATCCTTCTCTGTCCATCGAATAGACAACGCACCATTCACCAGGACCTCTTTCACTTCAGGGTGAGCATCCAAGTTCACTAAATTCAGATAATACCGCACCATCCACCTTGCATAATTAGGTTGATTACAGGCAAAGAATATGCCACGCATTTCACCAAGTGAATATGTGAAAAGATCTAGATCATTGGTGCGGTATGCACGGGTAAAGCGAAGATATAACTGTACCAACTATACATATATCATCCAGAACCCAGTAGTGCTGCCATGGCTCCCGCTAAGGGTTACATTAATATACTCGCAGTGCTTTGACATAAATTAAAGAAACTCTAGCATTTCAATTATCTGAGGGGATGTCTGACTCTCGAGTGCAGTGATGTTAGATGTGAGTAATTCTGGTAAAGGACCATACTCATCCAGGAACTTTTTGAAGTGGAGAATCTTGAATGATGTTGCCAGCATTAGGTGTAACCGGTTGCACCTGCAAATTAATTTATATTTTCATTTGTTATTATGTACTAATATAGAATGTAACATGGAATATCAATATAAGAATACCTGGAGTTACAGTAGATTATACTCATGATAAATACATACATGCAACCATTCACACCATTAAAACTTACCTATTATAATGATGACCAGAAAGAAAACCATTGAGGGACCCTAAGCTCAATATATCAGATTCTGTCAGTATTTCAGGACCTCCAGAGCTGTCGATCAAGTACCCCAAAGCACCAAAGAAGGCTAAAGAGATGTAAAAGGGACCAAATGCCTCCGTGGCTTGTATTTGTAATGCGGATGTGGCCACAACCAGATCATAGTGGCCAACAATAATCTCCTGATTACATTCTCTTGCCAAACACTGGGATACCTTCATTGTTTCAGTAACGATATCCAACATGGTTGGTGGCAAGTTGATGTTCTCCGTGAAGAGTATTTTCTGTTGTGGAAGGGGATCACTGGTCAAAAGAGAGTTCCAACCTGTCCACATAGGCGTGAGCCCCCTAGCAACACTCATCATCCACAACATGTCCCTATATTGCACTTAAGTGAAGTTTTGTGGCCGGGGAATGCTCTGTTTACGGTAATCAAACTGTCTGATTCTTGGCTTCTTGTGATAAGGCTCAAGTATGGTTTCTCTTGGCAGGAAAGAACGTTTTGATTGAGCTTTTTTGGCTGATGAAGGTATTCTTGGAGCTGTTTTAGCTGATGTCACACTTTCTGATGTTAATGGTGGATTGTTTTCAGTACTTGGTATACTTAACAGGTCATTGCCTATGTCTGATGTATTTGGATGGGCGACTACCTCTGCAGAAATGTTCTGGCAATATATACCGACAGTATCATGAAGGGTTCCTTTACCAGAAAGAGTCTCACAATTTTCATCGTAGTTATCCCATGCTAAGCTGGTACATAGCCCATGTTGCTGTAAAATTCCATCTGGGGTTGCTTCCTGTCTGTCAGTTATGCTTGTTGCCAAGTCAGTCTCCAGTGATTCTGTTGTATGGTAACCTATGCAATGGCCAAAATGATTCAATATCACCACAATGCGTCTGCTGCCAGTTAAACTTTTGAGGCCCAGTCCAAGACATATATGTTTTGCTGGTTTTTTTTCTTCCTCTGGATGTGATGAACATAACATCATCAGCCAAAGACTGTGCTTGCCTTTTGATATGCTCTCTTGGATTGTCAGAGCCTGCAAAGAGGATTTGAAAGAATGTCAGAAGCGATGTATGAGTGTCTATTTGATCTTCTGCTAGAGCTTCAGTAGTCAGTGGTTCTGGTAGGTTTTTCTGTTAGGTCTTGGCACTGAATACAAGAGAACGAATATACAATGCTGCTTCCTTGATGTTGTGCTCATCAAATGTTGCCACACGTATTGCAGAATCTGGTGTGAGAGTGCGACTATAAATTATTGTGCCAGACTTATTGCTCTGCTTTGTCTGCTTCAGTGTTGGATAATTGTTCAATAATTCTGGCAAAGTGACTGGGCAGAATATGATGATTTATCAGATTCTAAGCCTGACATATACCTGCCATGTATTGAGGTAAGCAGTTCAGCACCTTCGTTTTCAATGAATGTTTTGTAAATGTATTGTTTTAGCTAAATGAAAGCAGTCTTGTGGGGTTGTGATTTTTCGGATGCATGATTGGATGTCACCAGTTTTCTCTGGGCACGTTGAAGGTAAGATTTTCTGCAGGAGTGGTGATATTTGACCTCTTTAGAGATGTGGTCAATACCAGCAAATTTTGCCTAAAGCTGTCCATCACACAGTGTCTGTGCTGCATTTTGGATACTTTGGGCACTCGCAATGTTTTCACAGTTGCCTAGTCTTTCTTTTGGCTTGTTTTTTCCTGCTGACTTTTCACTGCAGTTACAGAATAAGCATAGTTTTGGGAAAATCCCTGCTAGATGCCGGGTTATGTTCAATGCTGGATCATAAGGTTTTTTCAGATGTATTTGCCTTTGCATGTAAATTGTCTGTTATGGTCTGACGAACAGCAGTGAAACTTTTATAACATTGAGAGTGATACCCATCTGTATCACCATAATAGTCAGGAAGCTTAACTGGAAAGTCTTTTGAATCATTGAATAATTTTTGCTGTGCATCATCAGCATGTTTGACTTTCTCCCATGAATCTGGATCAAATGTCCTTACCTCATCCATGCATCTTCCTGTGGTATGGAGAAGACGAGAGATATTATTTGCCATTTTCTACATTACACAAATAACCTGAAAGCACAAATAATACTTATGCGACATCACTATCACCATTACCACCACCATTACCATTCACTTCTTCGAGACAACTTTTGGCGACATCTAGGCTTATCTGAAAGATAAAAAATCTAAACAATCTAACATTATTCACACCAAATGAAGCATAATAAGGTATTCTTAACATAAAATAATTATTTGGAGGCATTATATACATTCAAATTTGGGAAATATGCATTTAAATCAACATATATGGAATTGCAAGGTGCCACGGAGATTACTCTCTGTCACAAGGGGTACCCATCTTTAACGTCAGTATGTGAATAAAATGGCTACCGCTGTGTTTGTGGGAAATAGATTTTTCAATTCCTGAGAAAATTCTACTATAGAAACAACTAACAGACCTTTTGCACTCAAAAACATAAATAAAACCCTCCGAGCTCTAGGACTAATAGGAGAGGAAGGCCAAGATGAAGTGAAAGAGGTGGGAGAAGACTATGTGGAAGATAAAAGAAAATTAAACCTCCTGATAATACTTTCGGCTCGGATGATGAATGGGAGAAATCATTGTTGATAGATATAAACTTACGCAATATAACTTTGAAAATGTCATTATTTGATCTATCCGAAAAGGACTTTTAACCCTGGATAGGTACGGTCCTCGGACACCCCGTTAAGGGTATACTCGGACGCGAACGACCCCGACGCCAAAAAAAATTCTTGAAAAATCAGTTTTTGCAGTAACCTCTTTTTTTCTTTTGCCAAAAAAAACTTCAATGAATGCTTAAAACTACTGTAAAGATAAAAACTACTCATCTGCATAAAAATAATTTATTATAAATATTTTAAAAAAATAAGTAGAAAAAAAAAAGACCTTACATAAAAATTCATAAAAAAATAATTTTTCTCCTATTTACAAAAATAATTTCAGGGATTGAATCTTGAATGTCTAGGACACATCTTCCTATATTTTGGATGAGATCGGACCCATAGAGGTGAAGATCTGAAATGAGAAAAAAAGGGTAACTTTTTTTGGCCAAAAAAATGTGTCCAAATTTCATGAATTTTTTTAGGTACCCAAATGAAATCCGAATTGGCTAATTTTTTTATGGAATAAACACATGTTATCCTAGAATAGAAATATGTAAAAAAATCTTCATTATTTTGTAAATTACATATATATCAGGGGCCATATCTAAAGGTCATTTTTTTAGTACTTAGAAATTTCGTAAAAAAATACCTATATATAATATATAATATGATTTTATGCAGGTAAAAATATACCAAAATATCACAAATTTTATAGGGAACAAGAATATATATAGATATGGCAACTTACGCTTCGGATATGTCCACAAAATGGCCGCCAACCACACTGACTCAGACTCCCTGTTCTGCCTCCTGAAATGTAGGAAGGGTATGTCAATTTCAAGGTGTTATTTACTAATCTAATTATTCTTGGATATACATAAAAATTGTATGGTGGGTTGCTGGATGAATGTCGATTATTTTACGAATATAAAATAAGAATGCTGACCCAAAAAAAAATTTTTGAAGGGAAATAAAATCGAAAAAAAAAGAAAATTGTAAATCAATAATAATATTTTCGGTAATAAAATTTGATGAGGGTGTTATTTACTAATCTAATTATTCTTGGATATACATAAAAATTGTATGGTGGGTTGCTGGATGAATGTCGATTATTTTACGAATATAAAATTAGAATGCTGACCCCAAAAAAAAAATTTGAAGGGAAATAAAATCGAAAAAAAAGAAAATTGTAAATCAATAATAATATTTTCGGTAATAAAATTTGATGATATTCAATCAAAAAAGAAGTAAACAAAATTTTCATGTTGTAACTTACAAATAACGCTGCGTTACAGTTTGGACAGACGCTACAGTTTGGACAGAGGACACTCTGGTGGTCCAGACAAACAGGACTCTTGCACAGGAGACAGGCAGTGTTTGTCTTGCGGTCGTCCCTAGGCGGGCAGGTGTGACACCGAATCCTTTTAGGGAGTTTTCTTTGGCCAACGGGAATTCGACGTCTTGGTGGGACCTGCTCAGGTATCTTGAAAGTATCCACCATGATTTGACGGAGTCCTTTCGACAAACTGTGTGACGTTAGATACCGATGTATTGCCTGGGGAGCACACAACTCGTAGGCGATATCTCTGAGGAACGTTCGCTTTGGCACTGGCTTGGTGAAAGGCATGGACGTATAGAGAATATAAGAATTGACCATTATTATATTCAATATCCCGTAAAAGAGAGTCATAGGCCAGCGTCGTGACTTACGAATGCAACTAGATGTAGAACACATCTGGTCGAATGTGTCTACACCTCCCTTGGTCGCATTATAAAACATCTGAATGTCGGTCTTCCTTTTTTCGACTTCAGACGGATCATGATGCAGGGAACTCAACAGCATCACCTTCTTAGTCCTACTAATTTGCTGACACTGTAGAGTTAGATTGTGTTCGTAATTGAACACTGCCACTGACTCCTTTGGGGGAAGCACCTTCTCCGTAAGTTCCTTAGGAATATAAGGCTTTTGGCGAATGGTGCCACACAAATGCATGTCCTTATCCAAGAGTGACAAAGCAAGCGGTAACGTCGTGAAAAAGTTATCCGTCGTCACTGTGCGGCCACTTCTCTGAAAAGGTGCCACAAGATCAGACGTAAAAACTTCTCCAAGCGTCGATCCTCTAGGTATCTGGACAGTGTCCTTCCCCAAGTACGCAATCGCATTACACATGTAATGCGTATCGGCATCACACGCCAATACAATCTTGATACCATATCTAGAAGAAGGGAAATGGAATTAGTAACTAATAAAGGTAAAAAGATAAAAAAAAATTAAAAAAAATACACAATATACAATTATATTACTAATCAATATAGTAATAATAATAATAAAATAATAATAATAATAAATATATAAGAAAAACATTTACAAATACGAAAGATAAATTATCAGTTATATAAATGAACAAGTTATACATAGATAGAGATAGAATAGATGATATATTATGATTTAGATATATAAATCATATAGCAAGTTCTTTACTTCACAAAATAGATATATATATATATATATATATATATATATATATATATATATATATATATATATATATATATATATCAATTTTTTATAATTTCAAAACAATAATAACATGTGCAAATATAAAAAACAAAGAATTTTACTTACTTAGCAGGTTTATTGGGTATGTACATCTTGAATGGACAGCGCCCCCGGAAAGGGACAAGCTGTTCATCCACAGTCAGATGTGGTCCTGGGGTGTAATTGTTTCGACAATTGGTCACCACGTGATCAAAGAGTTTTCTAATGGGTGCAAGGCGATCCACTTTCACCCTCTCTTGTCTGGTGGCCGAATCATCGAAGCGAATTACCCTCACCAACAGGGTGAAACGACGCTCATTCATAGTACACCTGTACAAAGGATTTCCCTCTGTGAGGTTCCACATGTCCCACGTCGGTGTATGGTTGTCCGCCCGCACTGCCGTCATTATTAGGATACCAATAAACGCCTTCAGTTCCCTCAGGTCAATGTCCCTGAGGGCAACGTTGCCCGTATGATGATAATGACTTCTCAATAGGGCAAGGCGTTCATTAGAATACAAAACAACCTCGGCTAACATGCGGTCGGTCAAAAAGAGAGAGAAAATGTCGGAAAATTTGCTCGTTCCCAACGTGAGAGAAGTGGGACCCCCAGGCTCAATCCTTGGTGTGAACATATGGGGGAGGGTGGCATTTGGGTCTCTATGCCAAACGGTACCGTCGCGACCTTTCACCGATTCAGCATCAATTTGGGTGATTGCCGACCCCCTGGCTGCCTGTAGATCCCCCCTTCTCCTCTTCCTGCTTCTCTCCTCCACTGGCGTGAGCCGAGGTACCGGTACCGTTACTGGGGGGGGACCACGTGAGGTCGATGGCACAGGACTTGTTATCGTGCTGACTGGGACAACATGAGAACCCGAAGCCCCAACCCCCTCCTCCCCCACATCGTCGTCGGCTTCTCCATCACCATTCCCTAAGGCGACAATCTCAGGATTTTGGGTCACCGCCTGTTCCTCCTGTTCCTCCCTGACCTCCTGCTCCAACTCATCGATATTGATGAATTCTTTGTCACTGATGTCATCAACCTCCAAAGCATCATCGACATCGCTATCTAATCCCTCTAAGAGCTGATTTATGGCATCCAATCCCAAAGATTGTCTCCTGCTTGCCATTTTGATATCTGCAAAGAATGAGAAAAAATTAGAAATACGCATTCGATGAAAAATGGATCCCCTACCAATATATCTGAGGCAAAAAACAATGTCATGCATGGCCACGTGCTAGGAAAACCATCAAGGCACATTTTCCGACAAATAAACATCTAAATGAATCATTACTCTGTGATAGTTACTTAGTACGTAGTAATTTTGAAAGAAATGGGAAAAAACGAAAAAATAGCAAACACAGGAAAATCGAACACATACCTATATTATTATTAGCCAAGCTTCAAGCCTAGTTGGAAAAGCAAGATGCTCCAAGTAAGGGCTCCAACAGGGAAAAATAGCCTAGTGAGGAAAGGAAATAAGGAAATAAATTAATGATGAGAATAAATTAACAATATATCATTCTAAAAACAGTAACAAATATATACGCCATATCTGGCTAAAAAAAAAAAAGATTGGCATGGGTAGCCAGATCATCTAGGAACACTTTCCAACACTATAAAAATATAAGTTTTACGACAAAACTTGCCAATTGCTTACGGTAACATGACTAAGCCAAAAAATGCAAAACAAATAAAAAGGGGAACTCGTGAAAAAATGGCCAACATTCTAATATACGGCTTCTCAGATAAAAAAAAAAGAAATGCACGTGTTAGCCCAACCATCAAGGCACACTTTGTAACAAATACACATGAAAAAAAAATCAATACTATATGGCAATTCCGTACGCCGTAGTAAATGTTTACAAATATTGAAAAAAACAGAAATTGGCAACCGCAGGAAAACACGCCACACGCCGATAGCATCTACGGCGTACTTACAAGGTCACGCATGGGTAGCCAGATCATCTATACACACTTTCCAATGCTATAAAAATGAAAGTTTTTTTATACTATTTGCTAATTTCTCACGGAAAAATGACTTAGCCAAGAAATGAAAAAAACTGAAAAAGGGACACTCTATGAAAAATAGCAACGTGCTAATGGTGATCCCTTCTGAAAACAAAAAATTCAGCCACGTGCTAGGAAAACCATCAAGGCACATTTTCCGACAAATAAACATCTAAATGAATCATTACTCTGTGATAATTACTTAGTACGTAGTAATTCCGAAAGAAATGGGAAAAAACGAAAAAATAGCAAACACAGGAAAATCGAACACATACCTATATTATTATTAGCCAAGCTTCAAGCCTAGTTGGAAAAGCAAGATGCTCCAAGTAAGGGCTCCAACAGGGAAAAATAGCCTAGTGAGGAAAGGAAATAAGGAAATAAATTAATGATGAGAATAAATTAACAATATATCATTCTAAAAACAGTAACAAATATATACGCCATATCTGGCTAAAAAAAAAAAAAGATAGGCATGGGTAGCCAGATCATCTAGGAACACTTTCCAACACTATAAAAATATAAGTTTTACGACAAAACTTGCCAATTGCTTACGGTAACATGACTAAGCCAAAAAATGCAAAACAAATAAAAAGGGGAACTCGTGAAAAAATGGCCAACATTCTAATATACGGCTTCTCAGATAAAAAAAAAAGAAATGCACGTGTTAGCCCAACCATCAAGGCACACTTTGTAACAAATACACATGAAAAAAAAATCAATACTATATGGCAATTCCGTACGCCGTAGTAAATGTTTACAAATATTGAAAAAAACAGAAATTGGCAACCGCAGGAAAACACGCCACACACCGATAGCATCTACGGCGTACTTACAAGGTCACGCATGGGTAGCCAGATCATCTATACACACTTTCCAATGCTATAAAAATGAAAGTTTTTTTATACTATTTGCTAATTTCTCACGGAAAAATGACTTAGCCAAGAAATGAAAAAAACTGAAAAAGGGACACTCTATGAAAAATAGCAACGTGCTAATGGTGATCCCTTCTGAAAACAAAAAATTCAGCCACGTGCTAGGAAAACCATCAAGGCACATTTTCCGACAAATAAACATCTAAATGAATCATTACTCTGTGATAGTTACTTAGTACGTAGTAATTCCGAAAGAAATGGGAAAAAACGAAAAAATAGCAAACACAGGAAAATCGAACACATACTTATAAATATACGCCATTACGCCACATCTGGCTAAAAAAAAAGATAGGCATGGGTAGCCAGATCATCTATACACACTTTCCAATGCTATAAAAAGGAAAGTTTTTTTATACTATTTGCTAATTTCTCACGGAAAAATGACTTAGCCAAGAAATGAAAAAAAACTGAAAAAGGGACACTCTATGAAAAATAGCAACGTGCTAATGGTGATCCCTTCTAAAAACAAAAAATTCAGCCACGTGCTAGGAAAACCATCAAGGCACATTTTCCGACAAATAAACATCTAAATGAATCATTACTCTGTGATAGTTACTTAGTACGTAGTAATTCCGAAAGAAATGGGAAAAAACGAAAAAATAGCAAACACAGGAAAATCGAACACATACTTATAAATATACGCCATATCTGGCTAAAAAAAAAGATAGGCATGGGTAGCCAGATCATCTATACACACTTTCCAATGCTATAAAAAGGAAAGTTTTTTGATACTATTTGCTAATTTCTCACGGAAAAATGACTCAGCCAAGAAATGAAAAAAACTGAAAAAGGGACACTCTATGAAAAATAGCAACGTGCTAATGGTGATCCCTTCTAAAAACAAAAAATTCAGCCACGTGCTAGGAAAACCATCAAGGCACATTTTCCGACAAATAAACATCTAAATGAATCATTACTCTGTGATAGTTACTTAGTACGTAGTAATTCCGAAAGAAATGGGAAAAAACGAAAAAATAGCAAACACAAGAAAATCGAACACATACTTATAAATATACGCCATATCTGGCTAAAAAAAAAGATAGGCATGGGTAGCCAGATCATCTAGAAACACTTTCCAACACAATAAAAATATAAGTTTTACGACAAAACTTGCCAATTCATTACGGTAACATGACTAAGCAAAAAAATGCAAAGCAAATAAAAAGGGGCACTCGCGAAAAAATGGCCAACATTCTAATATACGGCATCTCAGATAAAAAAAAACACATGCACGTGTTAGCCCAACCATCAATGCACACTTTCGAACAAATAAACATGAAAAAAAGCAATACTATACGGCAATTCCTTACGCTGCAGTAAATTTTTACAAATATTGAAAAAAACAGAAATTGGCAACCGCAGTTAAATACCCCACATACCCATGTCTACGGCGTATATGACAAAAACAAAGTCACCGATGGGTAGCCAGATCATCTATACACACTTTCCAATGCTATAAAAATAAAAGTTTTGCGATACTATTTGCTAATTTCTCACGGAAAAATGACTTAGCCAAGAAATGAAAAAAACTGAAAAAGGGGCACTCGCGGAAAAATGGCCAACATTCTAACATACGGCATCTCAGATGAAAAAAAACACATGCACGTGTTAGCCCAACCATCAAGGCACACTTTCGAACAAATAAACATGAAAAAAAATCAATACTATACGGCAATTCCTTACGCTGCAGTAAATTTTTACAAATATTGAAAAAAAACAGAAATTGGCAACCGCAGTTAAATGCCCCAAATACCAAGATCTACGGCGTACCTGACAAAAACAAAGTCACGCCTGGGTACCCAGATCATCTATACACACTTTCCAACACTGAAAAAGCAAAAGTTTTGCGACACTATTTGGCAATTACTTACGGAAAAATGACTTGGCCAAAAAATGCAAAAAACTGAAAAAGGGGCACTCGCGGTAAAATGGTCCTCGTGGTGATGAACGGCATTTCAACTAAAAAAAAAATCATGCACGTGGTAGCTAAATCATCCACCAAGAATTTCCACATCCGATAACCTATACAAGTTGCACCATTCTACGACAATTTCATAATACGTAATAACTTTGATAAATATGCAACTTACCTTAGAAGGGTAAACTCGGACGCGAACGACCCCGACGTGTCTCAGAAATCTGGGAAGGAGGAGAGCTAGAGCGAAGCACGTCTGTACACTACCAGAGCGTGTGGGCAAGTGACCGACTGCAGGTCGATCACCCACAAATTCCATCACGGGGGTGAGTCACGTGATAAAAACCTCTTTTGTTTTGACGCTCGGGGTCGCGTACGACCCACCGTACCTATCCAGGGTTAATTTGATCACTGGTCCAGAATTTGCTCCTGAATCACAATATGTACTGCAAAAATTAATTCCTCAGATCAAAAGTTATAAACCCCCTAGCAGTTTGAAAATGGGACTGAACTTGATCAAGAATTTGACCTCAAATCACAGAATCGACCTAAGAAATCGAATCCTTACCTCAATATGGCTGGGGAAGAGGTATCATACGGCATTATAAGCTTATTAGTTGAAAAATTATTTTCAATATTTGCCAGGTGCGGACATTTGGGATTTATGTTAATTAGCGAAGTTCCCTAAGGCTGCAGCTCCAGCAACAAAGCCAGAATAGTTTTAAAGACCCATGTGAATAAGAAACCACAAAAACAATACACTTCTGCTTTCAACAAGGTACTCAATCTGGCAACTGGACTAAAGTTGGGAAAACAGGATGCTATAAGGTAAAGAACTACAACAGGTCAATGAAGAAAGGAAATACATAAACATAGATTAGTGTGCCTTAGTGTACCTTCAAGCAAGAGACCTTCAACCCAAGAGAGTAGTAGACCCTGGTATAGAGGGTATAGCACAATCCAAGATGAGAGAACAATAGTTTGATTTTACAACGTTCTTCTGAAAGAGCTGGTTATCATAGCTAAAATGTCTATTCTGGAAAGTTGTCACTGAACAATTCAGTAAGTGAAGGCAAAGGAAAAATGAACTGTGCACAAAGAGGGGTCAAATTTAATACTATCTAGCCAGTCAAAGGACCCAATAGCTCTTTTGTGGTGGTATATCAAAGGGTGACCTGTCACTTGGCCAACTTATTACCTAAAAATTCACGAATAATTATAGATTTTTCAAGAAGGATAGGCGTATATTTTGCCGAGTTTTTCATCTTCCTCTTTTTGAAAATGTTATTAAAATCGTAAATACTATTTCAGAAACTGATAGTCTGTTATATAACCCACCATGTTTTATGATAGGTTTGTAAAGAGAGTTCATACGAATATTATTATAGTAAATTGTACCGTACATGTTTCATACTCGCTCGTACACTATAACAGTTTTTCTTTTTTATCTTATCACTTGCTCTTCCTTGCAATGTTAATAGCACAACCTTTGTAAGCATGCTAGTTCATGTTCGATTATGTTTGAATTTTGGTAACATTCTTGCTGGCAACTCTCTTTATATAAACTCAATGTTTGTTTAATATAGTTCTCTCAAATTCATCACACCTGTCAGATATTACGTAACTAGCTCCTCTCACATTGGTGACCACGTGAGTGTCCAGATTCCTCCTGCCTACACCGTCACTACTGTGTCTTACTGTTTTATGATGCAGTCCTCCGACACTGACTGTACTATCAATGCCTCACACCTGAAACTACCGCCCTTTGGTAGTAGAGAGGCATTCGCTTGGTTTCAGCGTGCCAAGTCCAGTTGCGCATGAGGGGTGTGACTCTCTCAAGCTCCAAATCAGAATATATTCTTGCAGTGTTCCCCAAGGACACTTTCCCTGAAATATCAGATTAGCTTTGCGACAAAGGGAATACCACAATAGCGTGCGACAACCTCAAAGCATACATCCTGGAGCAGCAATTACCATCTCCAGCTGCCTGTATAGCCAGACTTTCTCAGCTATCTCTACAACAATTGAAGGACCAAAAGGCTTCGCTTGCTGGCACCCTGCGGCAGATTGCTCTCCTTGTGAAGTGAATCTACTTCTTGCCCTTTGGGTATGGCACCTAACCAAACCTGTATGTGCTACCATTCCTGATGTCGGTATTTTGTCCATGAAGAACCACCTTCAAAACCTCTGTCAACGCCTTCACTCCTGATGAAGTGGAAAACTATTCAACATCTACCAAGCTGACATGATTTTAGGAAGACACAGTAGCCCACCGCGATACTTGCCGTAGCGGCGACATAGCCACCGGCCACCCACATATACTACCCCTCATTTACTTCCTATGCAATGACGTTTCCAGCCACTTAGTGACCCCCATTAGCTACAATTATGCTTCTACCAATCCAAATTCGGGGTTGCTGTGAAGAGATGCATGAACGGTTGTCAGTGGCCAAAAAACGTGTAAGTGGACCATCGCTTGTGGCGGTGACCTGCCCTGTCATTAATCTTTTTTTTTTTTACATAATGCAGGTACAGGCAGGCAATTTTTGGTAGACACGGTTACTTCCCCATATTTTCTGACAAGGCCACTTTTCAGAGCATGATGTAGTCTCTCTAAGTCTGCCAATGTCTGTCAACTCTTTGTATATAAACCTAATGATTGCTCAATAAACTTCAGATGCGTTCAACTCGCCTGACGCCTCACACAACATATAACTGCAATTGTGCTTCTTTCTTTTTTTCTGTACTCTAGAGCAATGGAGTCCCATTATTTGCCATTGTAAAATTTAAAACTATATAGCCTAAATACAGGAATTTATATATTTCTATCCAATTATTTGACGATTAGATTAAAGGACTGATTACAATTTATATGTTCGATAGTTTTAGAAAGAGAATAAATAGTGCTTTGGCTAAATGAGAAATCGGGCACTTTGGTTGCGCCCCTTTTTTAACTTTAGTTAAATGTTACCAGTAAGTTCATGGGTCAAATAAAACGCCATATTTTTTTCTTTTATTTTATTAGCAAAATGTCACAGGTAATTTTACCAGAACCTTTTATAAGTGATAGGTCGGCAAAATAGCCGATTTGATGGCTTCACATCTATCAGCTGGGAACACTTTTCTTGGAGTTCCAGGATGTCTCGAATGGTTGGTTAAATGTGTGTGAACATATTTTTGTAGTTTCATTTATTCAACCATGTTATCCCTGATTTTTACGTTTTTAGGCTGAAAAGTGTCATTTTATTACTATTTCTTATATATGTTTGAGTCTCATTCATAGTTTTCTTTGATTATAATGTTGATATCTGATTCCAGTTATTTTCATGAAATATCCCACATTTTGGTAGAGATAACAAATCAAAATGGATTTCCTATCAATACCACATTAATTTGGCTAAATTTTAACTTTTTCTAGATTTGAACTTTTGATGATGCTGTATAGTTCATATAATCATCTCCTACTACATCCACTGACACCAAGGGCCTCGGTGAGATTTCGCCAGTCGTCTCTACCTTGATCTTCTAAATCAATACTTCCCCATTCATCACCTCCCACGTCACGCTTCCTAGTCCTCAGCCATGTAGGCCTTTGTCTTCTAACTCGTCTTTAGCCTTACTGAGCCAAGCTGATTGAAATTTTGGTGAGCTAATCTCTCTTTGGGAATGCAAAGATCATACCCAAACCATTTCCATCTACGTCTCACCATGATCTCATCCACATGTGGCACTCGAGTAATCTCTTATGGTTTCATATCTAATCCTATCCTACAATCTAACACCCAATATTCTTCCGAGGTCTTTGTTCTCAGATTTTCAAAATCTGTTAGATATTGTTTCATTTTAATAGCAAGACTCATGTCCATACAGTAACACCGATTGCACTGAACTGATGTAAAGCCTGATTTTTATATGTAATGTCACGTGATTCAATTTTCCAATTTTATTCAATCAGCCATTGTCTGATTTGCTTTTTCCAATATTCCATTAAACTCATATTCTGAAGATCTTGTTTTGCACGTCATAGCTACTAAATATTTTAATGATTCCACTTCATTAATCCTTTCTTCTACCAATGATATTTCATCTTCCATTGCATACTCGGTTCTACTCATCTCTGTCTTTCTTCTATTTAGCTTGAGCCCAATCTCATGTGATATTTTATTCATTCTGGTAAACAAGCTTTGTAAGTCCTCTGGCGCTCAGCTAATGCCAGCGTCATCAGCATACTTTAGGTCAGCTTATTCCCTGTTACCAATCCAGTCCAATTCTTTTCCATCATTTCCAATTGTTCTATGAATTACAAAATCCATGAAGAAGATATACAAAATAGATAAGTACGCCACTGTTCACTGGAAATTCATTTGATAGGACTCCACTAACACTATCTTTGCACTTGCTATGCTCATGAACATAGTTAAAATTACATATTTAAAAGGAACTCCATAATAAAGCAGAACTCTCCACAAAATTGGCCGTTGCACACTATCAAACGTTTTTATATAGTCCACAGATGCCATAAAAGGTAGATTTCTAAATTCATAAAATTACTGTAGCAAATGTCTTGAAATGTATATTTGGTCAGTACAACTCCTACCTTTTCTTACTTTACTTACTTACTTTGACGGCTGCTTTTCCATTCCCATGCAACAGGGGAACCCTAATCTCTACACGACCTCCACTGTCATTTTACCTTATTCGTTCAGAGTATTTAACGTTTCTTATCACATATTGTACATTTACTCTTAGATCATCACTGTTGTATGATGGTTGAAATAAGAAAATCTTCCATTTCCTCTTGAAAGCCTTAATGTCTTCAATCATTCGGATGTTTCTTGGAAGCTTATTATATAGTCTCGAGGCCGCATATTTAAAGGCTCTGGAGCCTAAAGTAGACATATGTTTAGATTGTAATAGTTTGGAGCCATCTGTAAGTAGTCTCGTGTCGACATGATTTGTTGGCTGCGCAATAGATAGCAATTCTCTTAAGTATTTTGGACGACCGGTTCTGATAACTTGGTGGGTTATTATACGTATTTTAAATTCAATTATCTCTTTTCTGGCAACCAGTGTGAATAAATTAGCATAGGGGTGATTTTGTTTCTGGGTGGGAGACGTTTTATCAGTCTTGCTCTTCTGTTTATTATGTTTGGTAATTTCTTGAGTAGCACTTTTGGTAAATTGTAATAGATAGGGTAATAACACAGTTTATCACAAGTCTTTTTTCAGAATTTCCGTCCAGGTACTTTTTTATAAACGCTTATTCATCTCTCAGCCTTTCATCAATCTTTCTTTGTAAATTTTTTAGAATGAGCCTACTATATATTTTCAAGACAACTGACTCAAGTGTGATGCCTTTGTAATTATAGCAATCAGTCAGATCTCCTTTTTTGCCATTTTCATAAACACTCCTGGTTCCAATTCATCAGGTTTCGCTTCTTCACGCATTATTCTACCAAATAACCTTGTAAGTATTCTGGGATTCACTTCATTTACTTTTTTAATGATAGCCTTGACTTCAAACACACTAAATATCTTCATGGGCACATCAAGGAATTCCTCAGCTTCAGTTATATCAATCAAATAATTTCCTTCATATCTCCTATTCATGACCTCATTTAAGTGTTCCATCTAAGGTTGTTTTTCTCCATCTTATGTTGTCATAATAGAACCATCTCTCTTTTTGATATGTATATGCTTCTTCTTTGCCCCAGTAAAGATTTCATTAATAATTCTATGAGCATTTCTTACAATGAAGTCACTCCCTCAATTCCTAGCTAGATCAGTTTCATCTGTTTTCCCGTATAAGAATATTTTTCAGTCATTCCTGAATTTTCTTTTGACTTCCGTATCAATAATGGAATACTTACTATGCTCTACCTGGTAATTTTCATTACCTCTTCAAAAACTTTCAACAATCCATTTCTGTCTTTGTCTTCTTTTTTACAGTATCCCAAATATCATTTGATATCCATGGCTTTCTCCTTGTAACTGTATATCTGAAAACTTCACTACCAGCTGACTCATATATGTTGTAAAAATCACACCATTCTTCATTATTGTCTGCTCTTCGTCTCTTAAAGACTTCAAGACGGCAAATCGATTCCTACATTCAATTGCAAAGGTTTCTCTGCGTTCATTTTCAAGAAGCTTACTATGCATTTCAGACCCCGTGTTATACAGTTTTCACAAATATCTTCTATACAAACCACGGGATCAATGTGACATTTTGGCACAGCTTCTTTGACACAGTCCACTAATTTATGACACTATACTGCGATGCCAAGTGTGATTCATTAACGAGCTTACTCTTGGCTTTGAAGCATAAGATGGCGAGAGCCGAGTGGGCATTCGGACAATGGATCTCCGTGACGTAGGTGTGACGGTATAACAAGCACTCTCTCTCTCTCTCTCTCTCTCTCTCTCTCTCTCTCTCTCTCTCTCTCTCTCTCTCTCTCTCTCTCTCTCTCTCATAGATACAATTCCCACCTTTATCCATATAAAAATGAGGCGTGCATAATGATTTTTTTTTTCGTTATATACTCATAACATAGGGCCTAGTATCTTGACCAAGAGTATTGTTGGAAGTAGGTGCTAGAGGAGTAGTGTGATAATTTCAAGATTTATTATTAATTCTCATTATTACAGTTATTATTATTATTGTTATTATTATTATTATTATTATTATTATTATTATTATTATCATTATTATAACCACTTACTTATAAATGCTTTATAAGTAAGGGAACTGGATGCTGTAAGTAAGGGAATGGGATGCTTACTTAATAGTTTAATGTAGACCTTGACAGGTATCGGATATCTAAGATTTGACAAATGATGTAAACATGAGTATATAGCATACATTTTATTTCAGAAGTATTGGCAGTGCAGGTTTCAACACCTGCTCAATAACTGGGCCATCAAGGACAACAGAATTGACATTACGTGCATCATACTAACCTTTAGCAATGCCCTGAAGGTACTCTAGTAGCTAGTTTTTGCTTCAGAGTTTTACCTTGCATGCATCATATAATGCGGTAAGACATGCTTGATTTTCCTGATGGAAGAATTCCTTCAGGTTCTCATCATTGTTTTGGCATCCATTATTTAACCTTGCAAATAACTGCATATATTTCTTCATAGAAGGTACCTTTACTTTGGGCAGTTTTGATCTTCTGTGTGTTTCATAGACGGTAAGCAGTGAAGTTCATGTGATGATAGCTTGACCTGGTTCTTGGGAGTTTCCATGGTATGCAGTTGACGATATCCTTTTTTTGTCACATCTCCAGGTTTGAGCACACTTCTTAGATTCTCTAACCTTTCATACTTTTCTCATCATGCTCTAGAAAGTTGTCCTTTTTTAGAGAAATCCTGTAGGTTACAGATACTCTTGAGGCAAAAACAGTGGAAGTAATGAGTGATACCTCAGTATAGTATTTAGGCAGATGGTCAACAGTTCATGAAAAAGTAGGGCCACCATTGATAAAAGTCCTATACTTCACTCATCCTCTGTACACATGGAGTGTTGCATAAGAGAGATCCCTGTTCCATGGAACGAATCCTTTGCTATTTAGCAATTAGTAATAATAATAATAATAATAATAGGATTATGATTAACGTTATCCAATGGCTCGGTTGTAAATGCACTACCACATATAGTTAATGGCCAGACTGCTTGTACTGCTTGGAAATGCTTGCTGCTTTCTCACACTATTGATTACCAAATAAGGACTTACTCCCTCCCTCTTTCCTCCTCATTGCTGTGTCCAGCTGTTTGAATATGCCGCCCACTAAACCTGCCTTTTCTACATATGCCTTCCCAAATAACCTGCTGCCCTTTACCAGAGGAGAAGCGTTCTTTTTTTTCCAGCGTACCGAAGTCCAGTTTAGCATTAAAGGGTGTGACTCAGTCAAGCACCAAAGCAAACTATGTTCTCTCGGTGATCCCCAAGGTTACTTTTCAAGGAAATCTCCGAATTTTTTTTCCCACCGAGCACATGGACACCATAATACTGTATGATGCTCTTAAATCATTCCACCTGGACCAGTACTTGCCATCGCAGGCTGCCTATATAGAATAAATTTTTCAGCTCTCTCAACAACCGTTGGGGTACCTTAAGGCTTTGCTTGTGCTCAAAGAAATGACCAGTATCGCTCATATGCAGCCTTCCGCAGACACCTCTCCTAGTAAGGTGAACCTCAACACTTACCCAAACCTGTACGCGCTGCAATAACTGATGTTGATATTTTGTATATGATGGACCTGACGTCGAAACTCGATGCCTTTATAGACACAGCCACTTCAGCAACTTCAAGACCTCCATCAACGCCTCCACTCCTAGAAAAAGAGGACCACTATTCAACATGAACCGAAGCTGGGATGAATGAGGTAGGACACAGACGGGCATGCTGGGACGTGCCAGATCAGCGATAAAACCCCCCACCAACCAACACTCGCTATAGACACAAACCACAACTTATATATCCACTTACTGATGCCTATCGGTTGCAATTTTCTTACTACCATTTCAGATTTGTGTCTACTGTGAAGAAATATCGAATGGTTATCTGTGTCCAAAAAAACGTGTAAGAAGGCTACCGATTGTGGTGGTGACCTCCCTTGTAATTAATATTTTATTTTACAGGATGCAGGTACAGGCATGCTATTTTTGGTAGACATAGGTGCTTGCTGTCCTCTTCTGTTAAGGACACTCTCCAGGACATGACATAGTCTGTCTGACTCTGCCGACATCTGTCTTGTAGAGGCCAAATGATCTACCAGACACAAAAACAGTTACGAAAACCTCACATTATCATTTGAAACTCCAAATATCCCTTGAATTGTCTTGTTGCTGATGTCACATTGCCAATCCACATTGCAGATTTCCCTCAACATTACCACCTCCTGGTCGATGTTGCTCCCTGATGGATAGTCAATGCAGACTCTTACTCGTCGACGAAGCCCCCGGTGTTTGCCAGATTCAGGAGTCTGGCTACAGATCATTTGGCAGTTGTTAAAAAAAATGTTTGCTGAAATAGAAGAAATGTACCTTTGCTAAAAAGACTCAAGCCCATGGTCATCACTTTTACATAACAGCCTGAAGAATGATGGATCTCTATGCCCTTGTGGAGATTACAGGTGTGTAAACATGCAGAAAAAAACATATCACTATCCCCTCCTAAACCTCACTGACATGACATCCTACACACACAAAGCAAAGGTTTCCTCCATGCTTGACCTCCTAACAGGGTATTATCAGGTGCCCATGAACCCATAAGAGTACCCATTATACCCAACACTGCCATCACCACCCCCTTTGGTACATACCCCTTTAATTACTCCTGTTTTGGACTTCTTAATTCTGGGGCCAATTTTCAACACCTCATAGATGGCATCGTAAGTATTGTTCTCAGGGGACTGCCTCACTCCTAAAGGAGTCCCCCCCCCCCCACCCCCCTCAAAGGAGTCCCCCCCCTCCCCGTGAAGAGGTGGCAGCCATTCAAAGCTTCCCCACACACTCGTCCGTCAAAGCATTGCAAGAATTCTTGGGCATGATCAGCTATTATCACCGTTTTTTTTTTGCCAGATATAGCCGCCATTCCTTCCCCCCTCTACGTTTCCCACAAGGGTAAGCTGAAAGACCTGAAGTGGGGTCCCTTTCAAGAAGCAGCCTTCTCCAACTAATGAATGCCCTATCAACCACTGCTGCTCTTATTTTTTCCATGCCATTTGATCCTCTCTTTTTCTCCACTGATGCTAGCGATGTTGCTGTTGTGGCAGTACTTGAGCAGTTGGCCAACGGCTCACCCTGCCCATTGGCCCTTTTCAGTTGAAAACTGTCCAAGGCCGAATCCACCTACTCTATCTTTGACCGCAAATTGCTAGCAGTGCATTTGCCTGTCCCTAACTTCCTGGAAGGTATGCCCTTTGTCATTCACACGAACCACATGCCTATGTTGCATGCCTTTACTCTCCAGTCGGATGCCTGGTCTACCAATTACTGGTGACATCTCTCCACACAAAATGAATACAATCGTACCCTTCAACACCTCACTGGGAAAAAGTATCCTGTTGCCGATGACCTGTCAAGAGACATATTGGCCCCCATTCACCTAGGATTCGATTACAAGGCCTTGGTAGAAGCGACACAAAAAGATCCATAGTGCCAAGCATGTTGAACATCCTCCACATCCCTCCGTTGGGAAGACATCCCCATTAACAACTCCAACATAAACCTCCTCTGTGATATTAGTACTAGTAGACCAGGACCATAAATACCTCTTTCCATTGGGTGATAGGTGCTTGATTTCATTCATGCTATTTCACATGCCTCCTGCTGATCTACTACACAACTAATGAAGACGAAGTTCATTTGGCACGGCTTTACTAAGAATTCTAACTATTGAGTACTTGTCTGTAATACATGCAAAATTTTAAAAGTACATTGATACATGGATTCAGGATTGGACACCTTTACTCAATATCAGCATCATTTTGCTCACATTCCCGTCGCTGTATATCCCTTAACAATAACACAACGACATTGTTACCTATTTACCGTCATTTACTGTTCCACTCATTAGCCTGAAGTCATCCCCATGCAAAATGCAATATTCACCTCATGTACATCCACCTTACTCTAGGAGTGGAAAAAGAGATTTGGCATCACTGAGCATACTACTTCTGACAGGGGTACCACTTTCACCTCCCAACTCAATTGTGAACATCCCTATTGAATCTGCTGGGCATTACCCTATATCAGACAACTGCCTACCACCCACAACCCTGCAGCAAACAGAATTGTTAAATGTTTTCATTGCACCCTCAAAGCAGTTTTGATATCTGTCTGCAATAAATCAAACAGGTTTAGATAACTTCCTCGCGTCCTCCTTGGACTAACGACCACTCCTAAGGACACCTTGGATGTTTCGGCAGTTGAAATAATGTATGGCGACCTGTTGCTCGTCACTGACAAATTTTTTCCGTCGACAAACTCCTCCGACAATCTCCCTTACCTACGTCATGTTGGGGGAAAACTTACTCCATGCCACCAGACTTACAAGCCACCAGCAGAGCAACAGATTCACAATTGTTATCGCACATCTTCCGGAGCAAAGACACCAGCAAGCCATCACTAACGCACTTTTACACAGGCCCGTTCCTCGTGATCCATTGAACATCAGAGGCGCTTATACTTAACATTCGTTTCAAATAGCATTGGGTTTCCATTGATCTTCTGAAACCTGCGTATCTCCTACAGGATGACCCGCCTATGGATTGCCTCTCCACAGCAGTGAACCCTATTTCACATGTATGTCTTTTTCAGGGGGAGGGGAGTCTTGAACCGCAAGTGTTTCACACATGTTTGTACATTGTAACGGTATTTTTTTATATATATATTGCTCTCCCATCACACTGATAGCAACCTATTTAAACATATACATATACATATATATACATATATACATATGCATATATATATATATATATATATATATATATATATATATATATATATATATATATATATATATATATATATATATATATATATATATATATATATATATATATATATATATATATATATATATATATATATATATATATATATATATATATATATATATATATATATATATTGTACATATATATATATGTATATGTATACATATATATATATATATATATATATATATATATATATATATATATATATATATATATATATATTCACTTCTTAAAATTTGTATAGAGTAATAAATGCCAGTTTCTATTTACTTGAAAATATTTACTTTCGATGTAAGTTATATATTCTTTGCCCTGATTTCAAATACATTTTTTTTAATAAAAAGAAAAAGAAAAAAATAGTTTTTGAAAAACAAGGTAACAATGTGAGTTCATAATACATGTGTTTCTTTAACTGAGGTATTGATTTTATTGTGGTTTCAAGATATTGAAAATCCTAATATTCAGTGTTGTACTTAGAATCCATGATTATTTAAAATATTTTTTTTTTCATGACAAGAAAAGAAAGTATATTAAATTATTATGGATATGAAGTATTATCTCTTAAATTTATTGTTACTGCAAAAGAAATAATTTGATTCTGACTCGTAATATTAACACTACGATAGCAGAGACTTTTTTAAAGACATTTATATTAGCTATATCTTACATTACATTAGAATGTCATTCTCCTAAACAATAGTCTTTTACGAATTTGTAATCCCGCAGTTAAATGGAGAAATAAATGATTTTAAAAAAATGTCCAACGCCTCTCAGTGATATCTTCCCTAATAGTCCTAGACCCAACTTATGACATCTCAAGATTTTAGGCCAATTGAATTTCTCCGCTAACCTAGGATCCTGAACCACTGGATGATTTTAAAACCTTTGAGTGACATTTCAATTGTGGTGCCACCTTTTTACAAGCTTTTTCTAAATATCTGATATTTTAACCTCTGTAGTTTGCTTTCTGGTATCATTGAATGGTTTTGCTTAATTCTATGTTGAAATTGTTTTTTAGACCACACAGTTCTAAAAATGCTTTTTCCGTGTAAAAGTATCTTTAACTATTTTTTTCTCAGCCAAAAATAATGCACTTATTTTCCCCATATATGATTATCTAAATCATAGATGACGACAAAGATCATGCTAGTAATGTTTTGCAAGACAATGCTCATATACATATTATGTCAGAAATAAATGTATTATTCATGGAGAATGGAAGATAGTGGATTAGAAATGTTGCCCCAATACCACATGATCTGAAAAATGGTAGATAAAGATATCAAGTACCATTGTAACAATTCATGTTACAAGCCATACACCATGCCAAAGTCACTTCAAATAATTGCAGATAGGGTGGGGAGAAATGAAAGTAAAGAAGCAAGAGCAGTTTTATCTTAAAATCCTTCAATTATTAACCTGAAGCGAGAATCTATGTCCTCTCCTCGCCCTCCACCTAGCCAAGATGACTAAAAAAAATTGAGATGTTTTATTTGTGGTTTAGTTCGAAAATATAAGAACAGGAAAAAATCAGTTTGTACATCCGACAGACCTATGAAGTTTTTGATAGAAAGTGTGAGAGATGTTCAATGGAACAACACCATAACCTGCTTTTAGAAAATTTTCTTCTTTTTTCAGAAGGCTAATGAAATAATAATAATAAACCTTCACGTGGTGCCTCTGTTCTTCTGCAAGGAGATCAAATGCTACAACGCACACAATGCCGAGCCTATAAAGTGGTGATAAAAGGATAACCCCATGAACAAGATGACACTTAAATTCAGAACTATAAGCTTCAAAACTGAAGGATTATCTAGACCTAATCAGAACTTCTTGCCAAATAAGGAGCTGATGTACTCTGTCTACAGGAGACACAGAAGGAGCTGGTTCTGCTAAGAATACCTGGCATGCATCTTGGAATATCCCACTCAAGTCTTACTCTGGGTTAAATCTATCATTCTGAACAGCTAAGACATCTCAGTTGGCAGGATGGAGATCCTCCAAGTGGGCACTGACCACATTACCATCACGAGTTTGTATAAACCACTAATAACAAACTTCACATGGACATGTTATTAGTGACTTTCATAGACACAGCAACACCTGGGGATACAGCCATACAAACAGTGAGGAAGAAGTCGAGAACTTGGCCCATGACCTAACACTCCTGCCTAAAGCAAAGACTAAAGCATCCTTTTAGAGTGCACGCTGTAGACAGGAATATAACCAATACTTAGCATTAGTCTCATCGATACAATACCAAAACATAGGAAAATCGATTGGTGACCCTATACTAAAATCACTACACAAACCAATAATAAGGGACACAAAATCTGTGATTAGACACCGAAAAACTAAATCTAGACCCACATTCACCCTGTGAAAGGCAAAACTGGGAAAGATTTTAGTCAGATCTGGAGACTAGGATATCCAATATCAGCTTAATCCAACAGAACTACGATGACTTCAAATCACTAGTTTCAGAAGTTTAAGATCCCTCGAGGCTGCAGGAAGAGCTACATCGCTGGTATCAATGAACAATCAAAAGAACAGTACGTGAAGTACACCCAGGAATGTAATGAAGTTCTCTTTCCTGAAAGTACCATAAAAGTTGAAAAGCCCCAATTGGCCTCAATCAACAATAAAAGAAAAGAACGCTGGTACGAAGTTATTACTGCCAGAGATATGACCCATAATCGTAAAAAAGCTTGAGCAATCCTTGATAAACTGAATTCAGGAAAGAAGCCCCAACAGAGATTAGCTGTCCTAATCACCAACCAGGTAGCACCACAACTGCTGCTGAACGTCATGCATCACAGCAAAGAGCAGGGTTACCTAAAGAAAAAGAGACACGGAGTGTATTATGCTAGACAGCTATGACAAATTCCAACTGTTCACCATAGAAGAACTAAATGCTGCAATGAAACATCTCAAGTCTGGAAAAACAGCCAGCATAAATAGCATAACAACAGATTTTATATTTTAGGCACAAAAGAAAAGCATGGCCCCTGTCGCTATTTAACTCCTGTACAACGACCTACCAAATCCAAAAAATTTGGAGAAGAGTGAATGTTATGGCCTTGTTGAAACCTGGCAAAAACCCATAATCCCCAAAAAGCCATCAACCAATATCCTTACTGTGTATCATGTACAAATTATATGAACGAATGATCTTAGCCCATATCCAACCAACTTCCGAAGAACAACTGTCAACAGGCCAAGCTGGCTGTAAACCAAGTCCATCATGCTGCAGTCAGGTATTAAACCTGGCGCATTACATTGAGGACGGGTTTGAGAAGAATCAAATCACTAGTACAGTCTTTGTCGACCTTATGGCAGCATAATACAGTGTAAACCATAGAACACTCCTTCTGAAGGTGGCTCAACTATACGGAATACCAGCATAACCAACATCATTAAATGATTACTTACCAATCAGCGAGTCTTTGTATAAATGAATAGCAGGAAAAGCAGATGGAGGACACAGACCAACAGCCTTCCACAAGGGTCAGTCCTGTGGCCCATGCAATATAACTTATATGCATAAGACCAGCCGTTGCACCACAACACCTGCAGGTGCATATATAGATGACTTGTGCATTTCCACACTATAGGACTCCTTCAAAATGATCAAAGAATTACTGTCCAATGCCCTGACTACCCTCTACACTTACTACAAAATGTGGCACCTCAATGCCAATGTAAACAAAACACAGATGTGTGCTATCTACCGGAACAATCACCAGGCAAAGAGAAAACTAAAGAACGAATGGGGTGACAAAAAACTCTGAAATCCTCCTTACCCAATCTACTTAGGTTCCACCCTTGACAGACTTTAAAGCGCACACAAATAAAAGCAAACATAAAGTAGCAACTAGGACCAACCTCCACAAAAAAACTCGTCAACACCAGCTGGGAAACAGACACTAAGACTCTAAGACAAACAGCCCTAGTACTTTGTTATTCTAGTGCAGAGTATTTTGCACCAGTATGAAATAGATCATGCCATGTGTATAAAGCAGATCCAGAGCTAAATAAGTCCTGTTGGATTACTTTTGGTACCCTAATATCTACACTACTAACACCTTTATATAAAATAGCTGGTATCTCACCACCCCATATTTGACAAGAAATGCTAAAAAACCTGAAAAGAATAAATAAATCAATGATACTATGTATGCAATTCACAATCAACAGGAGCCAGGGTGAAGTCGGAAATCCCTCAAAAGCTCTGCAACAGTGGAGAGACTAGAACCAATCAAGGCAGCTGCTCACAGGCTACGGAAGTGGTGGAAAAATGACTGATGGCCATGCATTGAGGCAATACCCAGCTAAACGAAGGCCTGGCCATTGGAACAACCCCCATCAGAAAGGACTGGGTAACCTTAAACAGGGCAAGGGTGAAAGTGGACAAAACTTGAAATATCCGCCACAACAGGAGGTAAACCACCAACCCTGAATGGCCATGTGGGGCTACACCACAAAGAAGGGAACATATCTTACTAGGGTGTTCACTGTGCTCTCACTGCTTAGATCAAGTTTTCGACATTGGAGGGATAAAACATTACTAAATGCAGGTTATGGGCTCACTCTAGCAGTTATCAGAGACCTCATGGTGAGTTTTGATGGTACAGCAAAGATCTACAATAACATAATGGAAATCTCTCTAGTTTCGAATTACATCGACAGAATTTGTGTCTGTTGCTCTGAAACACAAAATGAACGCTTGCTTTATTTTTCAAGGAAGATGACTCCTAGAGTATTTGCCTCAGGAATTAAATCGCAAGAATCCTTGAAGACAGAAGTATCAGTAACAAGGAAAGCTTTGAAAGTAGTGAACTTTAACCTCAAGGACAAGTTCTATGATGCTTTGGATCTAAACCAGACTCACGCACTGAATATGTCAGAAGACTTTATCTTTGATGATAATAAGTGCATAATGATAATAATGAGCTGTATCCTGCACTTTTCTTTTTAAAAGAAGAAAGACAGACTATTGAGGAACTTTGCAGCAACCTAGAAGAGGCTGACCTTTGCATTGCACCACATGTAGACTGGATTGTTTGGAATGGTGTAAAGAAGGCTGTTCTGCTCTCAAATGATACAGATGGTGTGAGTTCGCTTCTTAGATATCTATCACGGTATAAGTTATGGATTTTCTCAGTTTTGGGTAAGGATTGGGGAAGGGAAATTTTCTAAGTTTATGTCTATTCATGAACATTTTAAGAAGCTAGGTCCATAGATGTCTAGAGTTTTGATTAAAGCTTACATTTCAACAACAAATGATGGCATGAGTAAAACCGGAACAAAGGTTGGAGCAATAACTGCAAACCCTACAAAGTACCCCTCTATTTTGGAGAGTGTTCTGTTGATGATATTTATGAAAAAGTTGAGAAATTCCTTGTATGAGTTTGAAAACATCAGTCATCCTGTGAATTCTTTGATATCATTCGTTTCAGTGAATATAGGTCTCTACATATAAATGGGCATCTACCAACATCATACGCAATGATTGGTAACATTTTATGGGGCCTTTATCTTATCAATAAAACCACGTGTCTATTAGCTAATTTTATCCACAACCAGATCCATGTAAATTTGGTCTAGAAATTCTTGATGAAGTCTTGAAAACAGAAAAGTTTTTAAAATATCTTTCAGCAGAACTCATGTGTTTGTAATTTTAAGGCTTCTTCATCACTTATTGTCAAATGTACACATTTTTCCAAATGTACAGACAAGGACTGTAAAATTCCATATTAAGCTGTGCCAAAATGTAGTTATAAAACGTAATCAATTATTTGCTCTGTATGTAATTATTTTTTATGTAATAACCATGATGTTAGTATAGTTGATTTACATTATGTTAGGTTAATGCAATGACATAGTAAAAGCTTCTAAACACTCATGCGTTGTATAAAAGGATCATGTAAACTCTATATTTTTTTATTCCATAGTTTTCACTACACTTTAAAATACTTGTAGAAATTATTCTCATGGAACGACACTGTTATGATGAATAAACTATTTGACCTCTGCATTACATTCTATTGCTTCAAAATCACAGTTGTGAATTATTAATATCATAATTTATATAAAAATACTGAACAATATTTTTAAAACAGGTGAATGAAGTGAATCTACGTAAAATTCTAAAAAAAAAATTAACTTCTTACCCCTAATACATATATTTTGACATCAATATCAAGTTTATAAATAGACTGGATCACGAGACACCAATAGCCCATTGTGAGTACTTTATCCTAAAAAATATTACACCAGAATTAATATTTCTACCCGAATCTTTCTGATGGTCCAGTGGTTCTAAAGCAGATATCAGTAAAGAAACTTAATGGATATAAAAAATTTTGCGCGGGTATACTCTCTCTCTCTCTCTCTCTCTCTCTCTCTCTCTCTCTCTCTCTCTCTCTCTCTCTCTCTCTCTCTCTCTCTCTCTCTCTCTCGATGATTCCATTCTGCGAATTATGAGTGGAAGGTGTTCTTTGAGTAATACATCCAATGTTTAGTAAAATATGAACCTGATGCGAGAAAACATTTCAACATTAATGTTATGATCTATTATAAGATAATTTCCATTGATATTTTATATCCTTGATATTGTACAAATAATTTCAATTAATTACCATGAAGTAAAATTCTATTCAGCTCCTTTTCATGAGTAAAAAAATCCCTTAACATATATTTCTTCAGTTAATGAATTATTGGTGAAAGCTTTTTACACATTCTAAATTCACTCTTCTGATTATTACTTCCGTACTTTGTCGTAAAATCTTCCCCTTCCTAAAATATGGAGTCTCTTCCCTTCTTAAAGTGTAGCATACTAGTAACCAGGTACATACACGCTTACATAGATATAAAGTGTTCAACTTAATAATTTTTTATACATGTGTTTTCATTTCCAATGTATACGAAAAGGCTAAATCTCTAAAGAGCAGATTTGTTTTCAACTGTGAGCCACGCCAATATCTCTCTCTCTCTCTCTCTCTCTCTCTCTCTCTCTCTCTCTCTCTCTCTCTCTCTCTCTCTCTCTCTCTCTCTCTCTGCAAAACCCTTCTTTTACTTCATAAGGCTGAGTAAAAGCTGTGCTGGTCCCCATATTCTAAGAATTTTGTCAACAATGCAAAACATTTTCTCTTCTTCGGCAAGAACAGGACGAATTCCTTTCAGCTGAAAAAGAAGCCTTGCTTGCGTAACATATTTAAAGAATTTAGCTTTAAACAAATCGGAATAGAACGAGTTTACCTTGACCCCGGAAAATGGTATTTTTTTTTTTTTTACATATATTCGCGATCGTATTTATCCCTTCTCTTTAGGAATGACCTTCCACTATAATGTCATCTTGTGGTTGACGAAAATATCAAAATTTTTTAGAAGTTCAATCACATAACGAAATGGAAGGACTCTACGTTTAAAGAATATATATATATATATATATATATATATATATATATATATATATATATATATATATATATATATATATATTTATATATATATATATATATATATATATATATATGTATATATACATACATATATTTATATATATATATATATATATATATATATATATATATATATATATGTATATATATATATATATATATATATATATATATATATATATATATATATATATATATATATATATATATACATATATATATATATATATATATATATATATATATATATATATATATATATATATAGGCATATATATATATATATATATATATATATATATATATATAAATATATATATATATATATATATATATATATATATATATATAAATATATATATATATATATATATATATATATAAATAAATATATATATATATATATATATATATATAAATATATAAATATATATATATATATATATATATATATATATATATATATATATATATATATATATATATATATGTATATATACATACATATATTTATATATATATATATATATATATATATATATATATATATATATATATTTATATAATAATACATATATTTGTATATATATATATATATATATATATATATATATATATATTTATATATATATATATATATATATATATACATTTATATATATATATATATATATATATATATATATATATATATATATATATATATATATACGCATATATATATATATATATATATATATATGTATATATATATATATATATATATATATATATATATATATATATATAAATATATATATACGCATATATATATATATATATATATATATATATATATATATATATATATATATATATATATATATATATATATATAGGTGCTAAATATTCATTTACTAAGGTTTGCAAATATTATCGATCTGTTAATTTCCCTTATCAAAAAAATGTAGACGAGTGATCGAGAATATCCAATGCACCTGAAGACATTTGAATGCGCAAAATCCCATTGTAAAATTTCAAAAAAATACCTACAAGTATAGCTTAATAAAATATATATTTCTTTCTCATCCTGATGTGATTTGTTTGTCAAGAGGGGCTGTAATTATAATGTTTGCAACGTGATCGATGGAAAGTATTGTTCATCCTTATGTTGCAGAATTTAAAAGCATATTTTCTATAATAGAAAATATTTTTCTTCGGTTTAGGACTAATCATAAAAATAAGCTCGAAATTTATAATTATCATTAATTAAGTTACGTTAAATAAATGTTATAGTAATGGTACTTTTTCGCTAACATGGAAATATTTGTTCTCCTATGCTCATGATGTGAAAGATTATATTTTATTGATAGATTATATAGTTTCACAATATATGACATTTAAATTCATATATATAATCAAGAACATTTTTTAAATGGTAAAAATATCTATTTTCCAGGATTGAAAAAAACACGATTAGTCTTAAAAGAAAAAAATCTAATTTATTTGATTGAAATTAGATTTATTTGTATCTAAATGATTTTTTTTATCTCATACGCTCATGGCGTGAAACATTATATTTTATTTATAGATTATATAGTTTCACAATATATGACATTTAAATTCATATATATCATAAAAAATTTTTGAATGATAAAAATATCTATTTGCCAGGGTTGAAAAAAAAACATGATTTTTCTTAAAAGAAGAAATCTAATTTATTTGATTGAAATTAGATTTATTTTTATTTAAATTATTTTTTTATATGATTTTTTTTTATTTCAAAATCCTGTTGCTGATTGATGTTCAGTCTTACGAGGGTATTTTCTGGTATAAAAATTCATCAATGTTAAATGAAACAATAGTTTACCATACATTATATGGGAGAAGTTAATATACTCACAATGCATCCTTCTCTGTTCCATAATGAAGACTATTTCTAACTTGTCTATTTTTATTCTGTTAATTTTGGATTATATAAATAAAAAATTATGCTTCTGTTACTTTGCGTTCTAATAAGAATCCAGTGTATTAAACTCCGCAATCGTTTTTATTGTTATCAATAAAAAAAATCCTTCCTCTCATTTATTAGGATTTGGAATATTTTCTTGTGAGAGATGGCAATGATTCACTGATACCTGACTTGCTACAGACCAATTTCCCATACTTTTAATCTGAAATCAAATCATATCTTTTCTTTTCCTTTATATACATCATCATCTCCCTCAACACCTAGTCATCTCTATCATGAGCTTTCAAATCAATACTTCTCCATTCATCACCTCCCACTCCATGTAGACCTGGGTCTTCTAACTCTTTATAGTGGCTTGTGGAGCCCAGTTGAAAGCTTGGTGAACTAATCTTTCTTGGGTAGTGCAAAGAGCATTCCCAAAACACCTGCATCTACCCCTCACCATGATATACTTCACATATGGTACTCAAGTAATCTCGCTTATAGTTTCATTTCAAATCATGTCCTACCATTTAACTTATTATATTCTTCTGAGAGCTTTGTTCTCGAATCTACTAAATCTTCTGGAGATTATTGTCATTGTCATACCAGGACTCGTGTCCAAAAAGTAACAGAGATCCCACTAACCTGAGATATGGCCTGATTTTTATGTGTAATTTTGGGTGACTTGATTTCTATATTTTACTTAAACTACCCATTGCCAGATTTACTTTTTCCAATCTTTCACTAAACTCAAATATAAATGACCTTATATTGGAGATAATAGTTCCTGAATAAAAAGGATTCTGCCTCATTAATTCTTTTTCCTTCTAATTATATTTCATCTTCCATTGCATATTCTGTTCTCACCATCTCTGTCTTTCTTCTATCTATCTTGAGCCCAACCTCGTGTGATATTTCATGTATTCTGGTAAGCAAGCATTGCAAATCCTGTGGTGTTCTGCTGCTAAGGAGAGCATCATCAGCATACTGTAGGTCAGCTAATTTCCTATTACCAATCCAGTCCAATTCTCCTCCATAATCTCCAACTGTTTTACGTATTACAGAATCCACGAGGAGGATAAATAACATTAGTGACAACACATTCCCTTGGAGTGCTCAGCTGTTTAATGGAAATTCATTTGGTAGGAATCCACTAACATTGAATTTGAACTACCTCTACTATGGACAGACTTAATAAAATTTACATATTTAAGAGGAATTCCATAGTAACACAGGACTCTCCACAAAATTGGCCGGTGGACTCTATCAAAGGCTTTTTCAAAGTCCACAAATGTCATCAAAAGCAAATTTCTATATTGTACGCATTTATGTAAAAGATATGTCAAAATGAAAATTTCATCAGTACAGCTTCTACCTTTCATAAATCATGCTTGTTCTAAGTTGTTCATCTCACAGCTCTTCTCTCTAGTCTCTTTAAAATAAGCCTGTCAATTATTTTTATAACTACTGATGTAAGTATTATGCCTCTGTAATTATTGCAACTACTTAGGTCTCTTTAATTTTTACAATTGCACCAACACTCCTAACTCCCATTCTTCATGTTTTCCCTCTATGTGCTACATTATACAAAATAATCTTGTAATTATTCTGGGGGTTATTTCATTTTCGGGCATTATCATCTCGGCAGTTATTCCATCGAAATCAAGAGCTTTCTATATCCTGATTTATATATATATATATATATATATATATATATATATATATATATATATATATATATATATATATATATATATATATATATATATATATATGAGTGTGTGTGTGTGTGTAATAGTTTCAACTTCAAACACGCTGAATTCCCTTATTGGTACATCAAGGTATTCCTTTGTATCTCCTATTCAGGACCTCACTAATGTTTTCTATCTAACGCTGTTATCTTTGTCCCTTGTTGATATAACAAATCCATCTCTCTTGCTGATGGGTAAATGCTTCTTCTTCTTTGCCACTATAAAAGTTTTATCAAATATTTAAAATGCGACTCTTACACCATAGCCATTCCAGAATTCATACCTTTATCAGCCTCATCTGTTTCCTCTCTAAATATTCTCTCCTGTCATGCTTGGCTTTTCTTTAGACTTCACTATCAATAATTTAATACATAGCACGCTCTGCCTTGCAATTTTCATTACTTACTCAAAAACTCTCGACAATAAATTTTTGTCGTCGTCTCCTTTTTATAGTATCCAACGTATCATTTGATATCCATGGCTTTCTCCTGATAATTGCATACCCCAAAACTTCACTTTTAGCTGTCTGATATATGTTCTTAATATCCCACCACTCTTCAATATATCTATTAGTAAATTGAAAGATATGACTGACTTGATATTTTGTAAACCTGAAATTGTGAAACCCTCTGCGATTGATAATTATAATGAATCCATGAACATAACAAACAATTGTTTATTATTTCCATAAAAGCCTCAACCTTGGTACACATTTTGTCTGATATATCCAAAATGTGTATCATTAAACTTCAACAAAATTAGACATCTGTTATTGTTATTTTTTTGCATTTTTCTTAGAAGTGATAACTACTCCATATGATTTGCAATAAAAAATAAATGCATTTCATTTTCTATTTCATTATTATTTCAACCACTGCTTAGTAAAAAAAAAATCATTTGTATGGAAAAAAAAAATTGACATATTGTAGGCGACAGATTGGGAATTATTTTGTTGTAGTTGCGGAAGTGGTGTATAATTTGGTTAATGTGGTGAGGTGGTGTGGTAACAAGGTTTT
>NC_090730.1:73536858-73571858 GCF_036898095.1 Palaemon carinicauda | reverse complement strand
TAAATATGTATATTAATGAAAAATCTCTAGGGTGTCATCCATGACATTTGTTGTCTCTTCACTTTCAATGAACATTATCTTAGTTTTACTCATACTGATTGTCACTCGTATATTTCTGCTTTCTCTATCAAAATCTCCTATCATCTTTTCTAATTCATCCCACGATTCATTAAACCCATCTATGCCGTTTGTAAATCTTAAGTTTTTATTATCTATTTCAATATTTTCTCAATTTATACTTTTGAAAACTTCTAGGCAGGCTATGAATCAATTAGGAATGATGGGGTCTCCCTGTCTAACTCCTTTCTCAATCAGAATTTTCTCACTACCTTTATGTAGTTATTTTTATTTCTGTAACAAAAGAGTTGTCTATTCATTGTTTTTGAAGATTTTCAATACTGTGAGGTTTTTTACAGAATCAAATCTTTTTCATAGATTTTAAATGCCATATATAGTGGTTTGTCATGGCTGGTTAATAACATGGATATGGTCACTTGATAAATACCCACTTTTAAAGATGGCTTTCTCTCATGGTGGGGTTAAAGTTTACCTGTTCTTCTATTCATCCAAATATGACCTTTGTATATATTTTATATAAATCAGAGAGTATACTCATGGGTTAAAAACCCTTCACAAGTCATTTTTGCACTATGAATTTGAAAATTACACAGCATATCAATCTGCATACACAGAACACATCGCCCAAATTTTGTCTTCCTAAGTTGAATACTTTTTTTGTTTTATCTTTTTTTTCTGTTTTTATGGAACTTTCTCCTCTGTTTTCAGAACCTATCTCCTCCTTTATTTATGAGTCAATTTAAAAACAAATAGAAACCAGCACAAAGCTAATAGTATAACTAATTAAGAAACATTTGAATATATCATAGTTTTCTTTTGGTTTTGGTTTCATTGCCAAAAAAATATGAAAAAAATAATACATTTCTTTATTTCGAATATATTATTTCTTCTGGCCAGGATGATACATGAAATTTTAATAGAATTTTGATTTCTACATTTTTCTAATACCTTTTGAAATTTAAAAATGGGCTAATTATTAAGGAATTAGTAAGAATTTGAATGAAAAGAAAAAAAATTACATTTTGAGAAAAAAGCAGTTTAAAGTTCGGGTGTACTCACATTTGTTGATAAAGCTAATTTTGGAAGTGTCCCCTCTCATATTAGATGAGATATTATCCCCTATTTTGCTCATGACAATGACCGAATCTATTGATTGAGGGTGGGGGGTTATAGCATGATAACTATTCAATGTACCCAGGTTTGCTACACTAACAGGCTCCTGGCTGCTATGCATCTCTCATGTGTTCATATCTTTTTCTCCTTCATGACTGGGATCAATGAACATGCAATGTATCCTACACCAATGAATAGTCCTCTTCAATATCATCAAATAAGCCCAAAGTTTCACTCACATTTTAGGAATTTTGTAGAACAAATTCGTTGGTAAACTAACGTTTTTTTTTTTTTTTTTTTTTTTTTTTTTTTTTTTTTTTTTTTTTTTTTTTTTTCACACACGTGAGCCAGATACCAAGTGTGAACCAGAATTCACGTTGTCATTTTCTGCCATGTTCTTTATTTTTTCCTCGGCAGCTTTTCTTCTATTTTTGTTTAATTTCCGCATGTTCTTTGCACACACTAACAGTATGTTAGCCCACTTCCTCTTAGGCATGATGAATATTAAAAAAAAAGAAATAAACTTGCAATAAAACAATAAAAACAGACGACAGCTGATCGGTTTCGAGAGCAAAAGCCCTGAGACATCCTATCAAAATATTGATCGGGGAAACACAAGCACATGTAATTCAGTGTTTGTGTTAGTCCCTTGGGTTTTCATATCAATGACGACGCTGGAGGGGGAAAAATTATGATCCAAAATGCAATGTAAAAGTCAATATCGAACAGAATAATTGAAAAATAACTAGGTCACTGGATGTTATGAGAGACAGGTAGATTCAGCGGTCAGCATATGCCCGCAGAAAATTTCATTTTTTTACCTACTCAAATCATTCAGATTGTTTTCATCTTTCCTCTGGTAACAATACACACCTCAACGCCGCTAATAAGCACGGAAATGAAAATTCTTAAAATTGATGCAAAATCGAGCTCTAACCCTAATTGGACAGTAATTTTTTATGTCTTTTATGTCTCCCTATTTACAAATTAGTATAACGATAAAGTTTTTCCAAGCTGTAAGTATAGAGCATTCTTGTAGACTGTTGGTGTATATATCAGCGAGATTTACTAATATTAAATCTTATCCACCAATAATTAAATTAATTGTTAGTTTATCTTCACGTGCTGCTTTTCCTTTTTTCATGCCTTTTAATGTTTTGTTTACTTACTCATGTATTGAATTGTTTGTATTGGTGAAGTAATATCTTATATCACTATTGTATAACATAGTAAAGAAATCCTCGGTAATTTCTATCACTCCATCTCTAATGTGGATGATATTTCCATTTTTATAATTTAAAGCAAACATCTGTAGACACCCTGTTCAAGGTTTTCTCATCAATTTGATGCTTTTTCCTTTCTTTAGTGTTTCCTCAATGTTGGTCTGCGTTTACGTATATCGTGTTTTTAGGTTCTTTATTGTTTTAAATAGTTCTACTAATTATATTTCATCTCTCTTGGCTTTTACCCTCATTTCCAAAATTTCCATTCCTAGGATTTTGATGATTTCTGATAGTTATCCTTGATCTTGTTTAGGAACTTTTCTACCCTTCCCTTGTGCAGACTCCAATATGAATTTTGTTGATTTGCTGTTAATTTTTTCTTTACTTGCTTCCATTTCATCATATAGCTGGGAGTACGTATTTTTCATTGGTAAACAAAATTCTCAGTACTTTTCTTTTATTACAGGAGTGTTTATTTTCTTTCTCAAAACTTTTCAATATTCTATGAATGTTTGATTTTAACTTGTTCAACACTGTTAATTTGACTTTTTTTTTACTAGGACTTAAATGAAATGTATTCTCGTTTCTCCATTTGTTCTTTTCCATGATGATTTTCAATGGTCCTTTCTATAAATGGAGGTATTCATAATTTTAAGATTGTTTCCTTCAGGAAATTCTACAAGCTTGTCTCCTCTGAATTTACTTGTGCCTACTCCCCATTTACCTACTGCTGATTCCCCTCTCATCTTCTGAACTACTTTTACATGCATTTCATTAGAAGGGGCTAGCGTTCGATCCCAAGTATGAGGTAGAAATTTATTTCTATTTGAACACGATGTTGTGTTGATATTTATCCATATTGACTCATTAGGGGTAATTTGAATGAATTACTACCAATTGTGTCACGTGGTGGGCCGGGGAAATCGGGTAAAACTCGCTGGTAAGAGACTGATGTCTCGCCAGGTAAATCCTCGGACAGCTAGATTAGCGTCAGGTTCAGATTTCCTTTATGGCCTCTCGTAGCATGGTTGGTTTCGACCTGGCCTTTCATTAGAAGGGGCTAGCGTTCGATCCCAAGTATGAGGTAGAAATTTATTTCTATTTGAACACGATGTAGTGTTGATATTTATCCATATTGACTCATTAGGGGTAATTTGAATGAATTACTACCAATTGTGTCACGTGGTGGGCCGGGGAAATCGGGTAAAACTCGCTGGTAAGAGACTGATGTCTCGCCAGGTAAATCCTCGGACAGCTAGATTAGCGTCAGGTTCAGATTTCCTTTATGGCCTCTCGTGGCATGGTTGGTTTCGACCTGGCCTTTCATTAGAAGGGGCTAGCGTTCGATCCCAAGTATGAGGTAGAAATTTATATATATATATATATATATATATATATATATATATATATATATATATATATATATATATATATATATATATATATATATATATATACATATATATATATATATATATATAAATATATATATATATATATATATATATATATATATATATATATATATATATACATATATATATATATATATATATATATATATATATATATATATATATATATATATATATATATATATATATATATATATATATATATATATATATATATATATATATATATATATATATATATATATATATATATATATATATATATATATATATATATATATATATATATATATATATATATATATATATATATATATATATATATATATATATATATATATGTATGTATGTATGTATATTTATATATATATACATATATATATATATATATATATATATATATATATATATATATATATATATATATATATGTATATATATATATATATATATATATATATATATATATATATATACATATACATATATATATATATACAGTATATATATATATATATATATATATATATATATATATATATATATATATATATATATATATATATATATATATATATATATATATATATATGTATATACTTATGTATTTATATATACACATATATTCAAATATATATATATATATATATATATATATATATATATATATATATATATTATCTCTCTCTCTCTCTCTCTCTCTCTCTCTCTCTCTCTCTCTCTCTCTCTCTTATATATATATATATATATATATATATATATATAGAGAGAGAGAGAGAGAGAGAGAGAGAGAGAGAGAGAGAGAGAGAGAGAGAGAGAGAGAGAGAGAGAGAGAGAGAGAGAGAGAGAGAGAGAGAGATAATATATGTAAATATATATATATATATATATATATATATATATATATATATATATATATATATATATATATATATATATATATATATATATATATATATATATATATATATATATATATATATATATATATATATATATATATATATATATATATATATATATATACTGTATATATATTCTTATGAAGCTGGTCTTCCAAAAAGTAGAATATTTTATTCCCGAATTTTATTGGTGTGTATGAGAGATGTATAGCCACCTCATAAGGGGAGTTCCACTGACATAGGATTAAATTATTTGTGTAAATATACATAAGACTTTTGTTTTTTCCTTAGTTTTATTTTCATTCTGTTGCGCATATGTAAATTTTCGTATATTTAAATTTTTATATATGTAAATTTTCATTTCACGTAGTTTTGTTACAAAGTCTTATGTAAACTTTTCAGTAGATATAATGTATATGACACACACGGTAAAGATAGCATCATGTTTCCCCGGGGTTGGAAGTTCCAAAAAGGTTCTAGACTAAAGTTTAATGTTTTTTTTAATGTTACGATAGGAGGTGGGCAAAGTTAGCTAAGTGAGACTTGCCTTGCAAGCAACGTTAGTACCCCTTCTTTTTATTGCTAAGTTGGAAATCTTAAGCTGCTACAGCCATTCCCACACAACGAGAATGAATTACTAGAATTTTCTAGAGTTATTTGAGTCAATATATAAAGACCTAGCAATATATAGGAGACAGATAAAAGAGATCTAGCCTATCCCGTTGATAGAGCCAGCATCCGCCAGCTCTCTTTCCAACCACTACATAACTCATCTCAAATCTGAATAGTGATTCCTCTAGAACATATACCATATATAGTGTTGTTTAAACGTTGGTTATATTATTATGTGTTAATTCAAGTGAAGTGTGTTAACGTGAGTGAATTTATATTAAAAAAGTTTTTGTAACTGGCCCTGTGTAATTAGGTTAAACTATTAAGTGTTTCCATTTTGCTCAACTATTCAATAACCTTATGTGAGCCAAAGGACATAAGAGCAAGAGTTAAGTATCTGTAAGTGTAACTCTGATTTATTTTCTATAAGAGTTAAAGTATTATTTATTCATTAATTGTACAAATTACATATTTCTATAGATTAATTTCTAGCGAGACAAGTGATTGTATAACTTTTACAGTGTCATTTTGTCTCAGTGTGAGGTTTAGTTCAGATTTAATATTTCAAGTAATATGATTTTGTGTTAATTTTGAATTAATAATTTTCTTTTTTAGAATGTAACCATTTCTGTAAAGTGTGTATTATTTTGATCACCAATATTTTTTCTCAGCGCTTTGCTCGTATCCCCTGACTAAGAACCGAAGTAAAAGGCTGATTTAAGAATAGTTCTCGGTAAATATAAAGTAATCACCCAGTTTTGTTTTGAGAGTAACATAAAGAGACCTTTTAGACATATAATGTTCATATATATTGCTGCCTGGGAGTTGTGTATTATTCTCAGAGCTTGGAGGTATTTTTCTATTGTGTATTATATTATGTAATATAAAGCAGGTGAGTTTGGGTGATCGAAAGTTTATATAATTCGCTAATCGTAATACATATTTTTTAGGTGTCTAGACCCACGATCGAGCGAGTCTGTTTTGAATATTGGAGATAACAGAGCCGTGATTTTTATTTAAGGTTTGAACAGTTTAAGCGTTGATAGGATTCTGTGTATTAATAAGACAGAAAACCCAATTGCTCAGGAATTGTTGGAAGCTAATGTAACTAAAGCTCAGTTGCTCGCAATTTTAATGGCATGGGGTAGCCATGCAACTAGTGGAATGATTAGAGCCCGAATCTAGTGACTAGCCTTAAAAACATTGATAAACTCACGAAAGTTACCAGAAGATATTGCAGCAGCTTGCGACCTTTGGCAGAAGGCTGAAGCAGAAGTCATAGAAAAGCAAGGATCAGAGGACCAACAAACTGAAGGAATGAAAGCAGAAATAAATATAGAGGTTGAGATTAGACAAAATTCAGCGGAAGAGAATTTGGTTAAATTGAATATGATGTCAGAATGGGAAGAAAGAGAGAGGGAAGAGGCACGGCAGGAAGAGAGAGAGAGAGAGAGAGAGAGAGAGAGAGAGAGAAAGAGAGAGAGAGAGAGAGAGAGAGAGAGAGAGAGAGAGAGAGAGAGAGAGAGAGAGCAAGAGGAATTACAAGAGATGCCAGGGAATTGGAACTGTGGAATGCTCGTGCAAATCTGTCAACTGAGACAAGTGTGCCCCTGCTTTGCACAATCCCGTGTTTAATGTGGTAAATGCACAGATTGATCCCAAAATTCAAAGAAGCTCCCAACGAGTTCTTCGATCCTTTTGAAACAGTCGGGTAGCCAATGGAATGGCCAGAAGATAAATAGTCTGTGTTATTCCAAACTATCCTTATTGGTAAAGGATGCAGTGCATATATTGCTTACTCTCAAGACCAGAGGAAGGAGTATCACGAAGTTAAGAGGAGAGCGCTGCAAGTGTATCACATGACCCCTGAATACTATAATTAAAGTTTCCGAAGTTTACGGAAGGACGACAGAATGACTTATCTGGATTATGCTTATCAGGTACGAAAATATTTTAAGAGGTGGATAGAGGCTGCCAAAGTGAGAGAGATCGGTGAGTTTGAAGAACTGATATTAATGGAACAATGTTGACGAGGAATTCCTGAACGTATTCGAAAATACTTGAGGGAGAGAGAGGTGAAGAAACTTGATAGAACTGCTTCGCTAAGTGAAGATTGTATTATTATCAGTAATGAACCCTCCTCGGCTATGAAGATTCAACCGTCGTTCCAACCACCAAGGGTCAAGTATTCGCCGAACCATGGAAACCAGTTCAATAATAACTATTGGAACAAGTTCAATAGTTAATGCAGAAATACCACTAGTACTATTTCAAAGCAGAATATGCAGAATATGATGGTACTACAACAACAATTGTCGAATCGTCCACTTTCAGGTGTTGTGAAAGATGTCAGAAGATTAATATTGTCTGTTATAAGTTTTGCAAAAAAGCCCAGATCAGTAAGGGATACTAATCGAACCAACCAAAATCAGTCACCAAAGTGGTTAAAGGTAATTCAACTCCACAGAATTTGAAGACGAAAAATTAAGTGGGATAGGGCGACAAGGAAAATGAGCCAGCTTACACTTACATGACACACAGGACAACCCCAAACTACGAGGAGGCCATTAAAACGTATTTTTATGAAGGTATGTTAGCCGCTCTGAATGGGAACGAACAGATCCCGGGCAAGATATTGTGCGACACATGATATTATCATAGCGTGGTAACACAAGGTGCACACCCATTGGTGGAACAGCCTCTCACAGGATATTCGGTCATTTTGAAGGGAATAGGAGTTGAAGAGGTTGTTCCTTTTTGCAGTTTAAAACTCTCATGCGAGTTAGTGACAGGTCATTTTGATCTGTTTCCAAGATGTGTGATAACTAGGATTATGATGAACAAAGTGGCTACTAAAGAAGACAGAGAAACCAAAGGAACAATAAACTTGGAGGACTTATTTAAGGAAGCAGAGGTTTCAAATGATAGTATGCAAGAGGAGAGCTATCGAGAGATCCTGAGAAAAGAGGAACGACAGATGAAAGAACAGGAAGACAAGGAAGCAATGGTTTTGGATGAAATAGAAAACTCAGCGTTAGAAGTAGGCAAGTAAGTTTGAAAAGGTGAATGGGATTGCAACGAAAGGAGGTGACATTAACAAAATTAATGAACTTTGTGGTGGATGAGAAAGAGGTGCATCAGTCTCCCAACTGTTATCAACTCGAGGATGGATTGCTTATGAGGAAGCGTAGACCCGCCGATATCCCTGGGAGTGCCGAATGGGGCATATACCGTCAGATATTGATTACTGCCCCACTGAGAAGACAGGTTACTGCTGTAGTGAATGAGACGAGACACATGGGAATAAGAAAGAGGATGGAGACTATAATGAAGCCCTTTTTCTGCCCTGGCATGCATAAGGATCTGAGCCAGTTTTGCCGCTCATGTTAAATTCGCCAGATGGCTGGAAAGCCTAACTAGTACATCAAAAATGCTCCCTCATAACCGATTGAAGTAAAAGGAGAACCCTCCAGTAAGGTAATGATTGACATTGTGGGAACATTACCAAGAACAGAGAAAGGCCACGAAAATATGGTAACCTTGATGTATCCAGTGACAAGATACCCAGAATCCATACCTGACAGGAACATAAGTGCCAAAGTAATCACCGAGAAGTTAGTAGACTTTTCCACTTGATTTGGTATTTCTGAAATCATTCAGAGCGACCGGGGAACGAATTACAATTCATAATTGTTTCAGGACAGGGTGAAACTGTTGGATGTGAAACAACAACTGTCTACTGCTTATCACCCGGAGACCCAAGGTGCATAAGGGGGATTTCATTAAACCCTACAGAGTATGTTAACCAAGTACTGCAACAAAAATGAAAATTAATGGGACATCAGACTACCATTAATGTTATTTGAGTTACACAATGCTTATCAAGAAAGCATGGGATGTAGCCCGAATGAAATGGTGTTTGGACGAGAAGTAAGAGGACCAATTAAAATGTTGGTATAAAAAGGAAAAGATCAAGAGGTAACAGATGGAGAATATGTCAAGAATTTGAGGAAAAGGATCAGCGAAATAGGAAAGTTTTCCCTCGAAAATATGAAAACGAGCCAAGGAAAAATTAAGAGGAAGTTTGGTATAAAATGTAAGAACAGGCAGTTTGCGGTAGGACAACAGGTGTTAGTTTACTCACCGATAGGGAGATTCCCACTCACTAACGAGTTCCAAGGACCATTCCAGTTTTTGGAGAGGATCAGTGACCAGACCTACACTATTGAAATACCAGGAAGAAAGAAAAGTCAAAGGAAAGCCACATAAACTCCGAAACCGATACTGTAATCACCAGATTTTAACAAGAAAATTCCTTATTCTACTGGATGTTTCAGACAATGGAATTGGAGGTGTCCTATTGCAAGAAGCCAAGGAAGGAATTCTTCACCCTGTCTGTTTTATGTCGTCGAAGCTGAAGAAGCATCAACAAGCCTACTCGACAGTTGAAAAGGAACTACTAGCGCATATCACAGAGATAAGAAAGTTTGAAGTTTATGTGAATAGACCACATAATTACAGTTTATTCAGATCCCAATTCTTTAACTTCTGTTAATAAAATGAAGAATAATAATCAAAGGTTAACTGGGTGGGCATTATGTTTGCAACCATATTGTATTAATGAAAACCATATATCAGGTAAAGATAACGTCTTTGCAGATGATTTCTCTTGCGCTAAATCTGTGGATTCTGGCCCGGAATGAGTAATCTTTTTGGGGTAGCTATTCTATGAAGCTGGTCTTCATGGAAGTAGAATATGTTATTCACGTATTTTATTGGTGTATTCAAGAGATGTATATCCAGCTCACAAAGTGAGTTTCACTCACAGAGGATTAAGTAATGTATGTAAATTATATAAGACTTTAATCATTCCTTTAGTTGTATTTTCATTCAGATTGTATATGTATATTTACGTTTTTTGAAAGAATTATATCTTTATTTCACGTGGTTTTGTTACAAAGTCTTATGTAACTTAGTTAAAAGGTATGTTGTATGAAAACCACGCAAGGGATTGCATCATGTTTCCACATGGTTGGAAGTTCCAGAAACTTTAATGTTACGAGAGGAGGTGGGTGAAGTTAGCTGAGAGAGAGCTGCCTCACCAGCAACGTTAGTATCCCTTTTGCAAATTGCTAAGTATGCAACCTTACGTTAATAGAGCCATGACCCCACGCTAAGTGAATGATTTAATAGAAATTTCTAGAGGAAATTGAGTCAATAGAGACGGACCCAGCAATGCATAGGAGACAGATAGAAGAGATCCCGCCCATCCCTTTGAAAGAGCCAAAGTCTGCCAGCATTCTCTCCAGCCACTGCATAACTCCTCTCAAACAGGAATAGTGATTTCTCTCTAATATTTACCGTGTATAGCATTGTACAAGCGTTGGTTATATAATTGTGTTTTTATTCAAGTCAGGTTTGTTAACGTAACATAATTTATAATATAAAGTATTTTGTAACAAGCCCTGTATAATTAGAGTAAACTATGAAGTGTATTCATTTTGCTTAACTATTCGGTACCCTTATGCGAGCAAAAGGACATGAGAGTAAACATTAATTATATGTAAGTATAATTCTGATTTATTTTCTATTATTGTTAAAGTACCATTTATTCATTAAAAGTCAAAATCAAATATTTTTTAAATAAATTTTATAGTGAAACAAGTGATATTATAATTTTTATAGAAGGTCATTTTGTCTTAGTCTAAGGTTTAGGTCAGATTTAATATTTTGAGGGTTTTATTTTTTGTCATAATTTTGAATTGTTAACTTTCTTTTATAAAATATATCACTTTTTGTAGAGTGTGAATTATTTCGATCGCCAATATAATTTTTCAGTGCTTTGCTCGTATCCCCTGACTAAGAATCAAAGTAAGAGATTGACTCAGGAAAAGTTCTGGTTAAATATAAAGAAATCACCCAGTTTTGTTTTGAAATGTAAAGAGATCTTTTAAACACTGAGTGTTCATTTATATTATTGTCTGGGAGTTGTACGTGTTGGTAACTTCCTTAACCTTAATTGGTGGGGTAAGGATACAACTTAAAAAAATATTTTCTCAATGTCTGTTAGAGTAAATACACAAGATAAGTGAGATACAAGAAAATATAACTTATCAGCTAAGGGAATGAAGACAGACAGACTGCATCATGGGAACACAACAGATAAGTGTTGCTGATGCTGACTCAATGTTGCCATATATTATCAATAACATTACAGGAATTAATCTAATGATATGCAACATCTGGAATAATGGTTGAAAGTACATAATACGGTTAATGATACGTACAATAATAATAATCTTGATAATGCAGTAATTGATACATACAATAATAATAATCATGACAATACTGGTACATGTGAAATGTGTCTTTTCATGTACCTACACCTTCCTCCCCCTCATGCTCGTAGTGCATTCTCAAGTGGACTCTTTTTCTATGAGTCTTTGGGAACGACGTGGATTCACAAGAGGAATGGTGACTAAGGACTCTCTTTCTAGGTCCTGGCAAGGGGTCACAGGGACAGGGAGAGAGGGGTCACTAATAGTGGGTGGCACTGGATGAAGAAATCGACGATTACGCCACCACACACGACCACTAGGAGACGAATTTGATAGTCTCTAGACTTTCCATGGCCCATGATGATGCCAACTTTGTCCCAACGGTGAGAGGTCGGGTCTTGAATTCGAACTTGCTGTCCGACGGTCAACTTAGTCAGGGAGTGAGCATGCTGGTCATACTGGGTCTTCACCTGCTCGTAGCGAGTGGCAGCACAGCGGTCACAGTCTTCAGTCTTGACTTGCCACTCCTTGGAGAACGCATTTCGATGGGCAGGAATACATGACCTGCGAAGACGGCCATGCAGGATCTGGGCCGGGGAGCGTCCTGTAAAGTTAGGAGTATTCCTGAGTTCCAGCAAGCCACGATCAAAATCTTCATTATCGATGTTGCCAGACCAGGCTATTTTCAGTATGAGGTGCTTAATTGACTTCACAGCAGCTTCGACATGACCATTTGATTGTGGGTAGTGGGGTGAGGTTACCATTTGTCAAACTCCCCATCTCTTCATAAATTCCTTGAGCTCTGCACTGGTGAATTGTGGCCCTCAATCTGTCCTAAAGCGAAGAGGAACACCAACTTCATGGAAGTAGCGGCAGAAGATTCTGATGGTATTAGAAGCGGTGGTATCGCTTTTGCAGGGGCAACAACGAGCCATCCTGATAAGCGATCGACAACGACTAGGTTGGGCTGCAATGGAGATGTCAGGCGTAAACTCTGCTAACTGGTTGACCAATCCCTTAAACGATCTGAGGTCCATCAGGTTAGCAGGGGTCGGAAAATCCTTGATCGCACTGACTTTCTGGTGGTCAGCTGAGATGCCGTCTCCTGAGAGCGTGTATCCGCAGAAGACCACAAATTTGTCCTTGTTGAGTGTGATCCCGAACTTGCGGCACCTAGTGAGCCCTTCGTGGATACAATAAAGGTGTGTAACGTAGTCTTCGTCGTAGAGAAGGAGGTTGTCTATCACCTTAACACAGTTTTGGACACCTTGAAGGGCCTTATCACCTCGCAGGCAGAAAGCATCTCTAGTAGCTGCGAAGCCTATCGGTCCTCTGCAATGTATGAAACTACCATATGGCGTAATAAAGGTGGTTAAATGACGATCTCCTTCAGCCACTTCCATCTGCCAGTACCGGTAAAGAGCATCAGCCGTGATGAAGAAATGAGACTTCCGGTCCACACTATGAATAGCCGTGAAGGGTGTAGGTGAAGGGTGGGCTGGACGAGAAACTGGGCTGTTCAGCTTGGTTAGATCGACGGTGATACGTACACCTGTTCCATTCTTGGCGAAGATGACAAGAGGGTGGCACCAAACTGAAGGGTCATCACCAGCTGGTTTGATTATTCCATGGGCCACCATAGAATCAAGCTCTCCTTTGTCTTGGTCCTTAAAAACAAATGGAATCTGTCTAGGGGTGTGGATGACGAAAGGCACTGCACCATCCTTTAGGTGGATTCTCATGGGAGGACCAGCCATGGGCATGAGAGGAGCTGTCTTCAAATCTTCTTTTGAGACCAACAAATCTTTAAATTCCCAAAGAAAGTATTCCTTGGCTGCTGAAGGTGATGTAGTTGCTGAGATGGGCAGATCCTTGCATCTATTGACATATTTGACTTCTAAAATGGGTTTAGGAAAGTCTGGAGATATTAAGGACAGTTCTTGGCAATGACCATAGGATAAAAGTGGAACTTCCACATTTTCATGAACCTGAATCCTGGCAAGACATGATCGCTTCCCTAAGGTAAGGGTAGCTTGTAATATACCCAGATCAGGTGACATTGGAGATCCATCCGCCGTGAACGTCACATTCGGTGGAGGTGGTTGCAAGCAGCTCCGGGAGATACCCATGGTATCCAAGTGTTGCTGTCCAATAACGGTGCCGTTGGCACCTGTGTCAGGTAACATCTTGATGCAAGAGTTAATATTGCCAGATGACAAGAGGAAACGGATAGGTTTGGGCATCTTGGAAATGGTGGGAGGCGATCCTAAGCGATGACAGCTCGTCCGTGAATCTTGATGTTTGTTGGAGACTGCACAGGCACCACTGTTGCTTGAAAATCTATCACGATGACCCTTTTTCTTGTTATCCTTGCAGCATTTATAGAAGTGTCCAATACGGTGACAATGGCAGAACATTTATCAGGGCATTTATCAAGCTCGTGCTGACAGGCACAATACTGGCTGGCATAAAACGGCTGGCTTAGAGGACTTCGACGAAGGTGGAGGCTTCCCACTTGATTTCTTGCTTTTCCTGTAGGCTGAAATGGCACACAACTTGCTGGGTGGGCCACGTATTGCAGAAATTGCAGTTTTATTTGCCTCATATGATCTACAGGTTGTGATGAAATCTTGTAGAGGAGAGTTGGCGTCCAAGGCAATCAACTTTTGAACCAACTCTGCATCTCGAATACCCATCAAGATAATCATTTTCAGTTGGGTCTCTTCACATGCAGTGGCATTACCCAGGCACAGATCAACTTCTTCTGCGATGCGTCGAAGTCTCACGGAGAAATCAGCAAAAGATTCTCCTTCCATATGATTATAGCTAAGCAACTCTCTTCGACAAAGGACTACATTCCTCAATTCCTTTATATGCAATTGTAGAGCATCCAGGACTTCATCTACAGACTTATCTGTAGAAGGAAAAGGCTGCAGTGTGTGTTCTAAAACACGCTGTGTTTAAAGGGTTAAATACATCCTCATCTGGATCATTTGTTTTATCACGTGGAAGCTTAGAAAGATCCACCATAATGGCATAGTCATCGCACCGGTATCTCCATTCTCTAAACATTTGGAATGTTGCATCTGCCTTCAGTGGTGGTGGCGTTTGGGCTGTAGCCTTCTGTGGAGGTGGAAGAGCAGGTTGATTGGAGTTGGAATTCATTTCTGTGCCAGGTGTATGGTTGCCTGGATGAGAAGGGATGATCGGGGCAAGAGTTTGATTGAGAGCAGTAAATCTCGCATTTTCTTCTTTTCTTCTAAGATCATCCTCTCTTAGGCGAATTGCTTTTTGTTTCCTTCTTCTTTCTTCTTCAAGTGTTCTTTCCAGTCTTCTTACTTCGTCTTCCCATCTTCTTCTTTCATCCTCATACAAGCGTGATTCCTCTTAAAAACGAATTAAAGCGAGGAAATCAGTCCCAGTAGCTTGAGAGGCAGACAGGGGATAGTAGTGGAAACTCAAGAGTGGTGGGGAGGGAGAGGCAGCATGCTCCAACACTCCCCCAACACTGTGGATGTTGGCAACATCGACATTGTGGGCACCCACATCACTGAATGGCCCCTTTTCTGTGGGCTCTTTTGACTGTTTTGCATGTATATCTCTTGAGGCTGTTTTTACTTTTGATGTTCTGTGAGGAAAAATACAGTACCAACAAAGTTATAAAAAACAACACAAACTGTTTTAAAACAGGAATAATAAGAAAAGTTTAATGCAAAGCGAGTGTGTGCGCATGTGCATGAATATGTCATCCTCCGACTCTGTGAGTTGAGGGGAGCAGCAACTCTGCTTCAGGCAGTCACCCCGTGACGATGAATGAGATCAGATGTGGTCACGCATGTTCCGACAGAGTCCCAACAGACTATTTGATTGCTTCTTGAAATAGCACAGCAAAAACACTGGGACGTAAATAAAAGCACAATGCATTGCACCAAACTTCACTGTTTACTTGAATCACTACACTGCACATGAAATATGAATAAATCGAATTACAACAAATTCACATTCAAACTGAGAGTCCATTAATGGCTTCGACTGGTTCCTGTTGTCCACGTCTTGAAAAAAGTTCTCATAATACGACACTGTAAGTTCACTACGCCATGTGCGTGTTAGTAACTTCCTTAACGTTAATTGGTTGGGTAAGGATACAACTTAAAAAGTAGGTTCTCAATGTCTATTAGAGATACGAGGGATACAAGAAAAGATAACTTATCAGCTAAGGGGACGAAGACAGACAGACTGCATTATGGGAACACAACAGATAAGTGTTGCTGATGCTGACTCAATGTTGCCATATCATATCAATAACATTACAGGAGTTAATCTAATGATATGCAACATCTGGAATAATGGTTGAAAGTACATAATACGGTTAATAATACGTACAATAATAATGATCATGAAAATGCAGTAAATGATACAAACAATAATAATGATCATGACAATACTGGTGCACGTAAAATTTGTCTTTTCATGTACCTACAGGAGTTACATATTATTCTCAGAGCTCGGTGGCATTTTTCAATTGTGTATTAAATTTTGTAATATAAACCAGTTGACTAGTCATTAAATAAATATATATATATATATATATATATATATATATATATATATATATATATATATATATATATATATATATATATATATATATATATTTTATATATATATATATATATATATATATATATATATATATATATATATATATATATATATATATATATATATATATATATATATATATATATATATATATATATACGACCGTACTACTTGTACTACATAATTCTACCACTGTGTACAGCAACTGCAAAACTTACTAGTACTCATGATGCTATTGTTTTCTTTAATTTAGCAATATGTAAGATCCAACCTGACATACTCCCTAGGTGTGTCAGGGAGGCATCTCTGAATTAGAGATTTTCTTGGTTTTGGGATGATGCAATGAGAAAAAAATAGTTGGAATTGCATTCTACCTTAGTTTATGTTTCCAATCAACCCGTTTGTTTTCTATCTCATCATCTTGAAAGTGTTCATGCGAAGTCAAATTTTCTTTTAATGGATACCACTATTACGATAAGAACAGAAGAAATATACTTAACACATAATGGGTTATTAGGATACTTAGGACCATTGATAAAGATACAGTTATGTCCTCATAATACTCTAGTAGACCTAATTTTGCTTTCAGTAGCATATGTGAGGAGAAAATTATAGTCTAGAAGCTATGAAATAATCAGACGAAGAATAATAGTAACAAATTTAGTATGCAGATGCAGAAAACACGAGCAAATCATGAGTTCATATTCAATAAACGCAAAATCATATATGAATAACCATACATAATATATCATGCACAAAGTAAACAATAGATGGGAAACATTGAAAATTTTATCAAAGGCAAATAGATTTTTCCCCTGCTGTGTTTCTCTTATCACTCAATTTGATTATCTCTTATGTTTTTTAACTTGTCTAGAAGCTATGAAATAATCAGACGAAGAATAATAGTAACAAATTTAGTATGCAGATGCAGGAACCACGAGCAAATCATGAGTTCATATTCAATAAACGCAAAATCATATATGAATAACCATACATAATATATCATGCACAAAGTAAACAATAGATGGGAAACATTGAAAATTTTATCAAAGGCAAATAGATTTTTCCCCTGCTGTGTTTCTCTTATCACTCAATTTGATTATCTCTTATGTTTTTTAACTTGTAGGGTAACTGCTCCATTAAAACCTGGAATAATCATCTTACAAAGTCTGAGTAAACAATTATAAAGCATTCATTGCATAACAACGAACTGGATGATGGCTCCCACCCCAGACGGTTGTCTTTATTCCTCCATATCTTCCTCCTTTCAGGATCACTTGGAAACCTAAACATTTTATAATCTTTCTCATGTCTATTGGAACACCCATTTGCAGATCAGCACGATATTGTATATTGTCACGTATCTAATTATCTCCTATGGAGGAACCAGTATAGATATGCCAGTACGTCTTGTCAGCCGCCGGCCACTGAGCAGTCGGCTGCCCGGAAACAAAATGGCCCCCATCAATACATCATACGGTAACACCCATGTCGTTACTCTTGTTTCATATACTGTAGGTACTCTATTGTGAGGGACAATGCTACATTGATATGACATGACACCTCTTGCTGTATTTACTCTATGGCGAAGTATAACTCTTCAACGTTGATTTCCATGGAGGTGCATAACCTTGAATGTTCCCTTAGGAATTAATTCTTTCCCTCAGTAACATTTGTTCTACTTTATTATCGCATTCTTCTCTTTAGTTGTTTTATACTTATGTGATGTTTGACTGTAGGTTAAAAGTCTAAAAAAAAAAAAAAAAATCATTATGACCTACGTATTGAAATTACTAGTATTGGAATAGTAGCAAGGTGACTGTTATGGTTGATCTTTACTCAATTGTTTACCATGGCAGTCGGAGACAAGATTTTCTATCCACAAACATATGAGAGACATACTCATATATATATATATATATATATATATATATATATATATATATATATATATATATAATATATATATATATATATATATATATATATATATATATATATATATATATATATATATATATATATATATATATATCTATATATATACATATGTATATATATATATATATATATATATATATATATATATATATATATATATATATATATATATATATATATATATATATATATATATATATATATATATATATATATATATATATATATATATATATATGCGTGTGAGTATACTTTTATAAAGAGAGAGAGAGAGAGAGAGAGAGAGAGAGAGAGAGAGAGAGAGAGAGAGAGAGAGAGAGAGAGGGGGAGTGATTGCAACAGTTTCTTATATTAATTAGCAAATGGTATTTTCTCTTCATGTCTTTAAGCCAAACTTATAATAGATTTGACACTTTTTACAACAGCCTTTGCGTTTGCATTAGGTGTTTCAGTGATGTACCTCTCTTAAGGTTTGTTTTAGCTAAAACAAACATATTTTTTTGTGTAATAAGAACAAAATGACTGTTACAAATGCTCATGTAACAATTAGCCTGCAGGAGGAATCTCATATATGACGATCCTTTTTTTACCTTAGAGGTTGCACTGTATACAAATGTTCTTTACAATATATATATATATATATATATATATATATATATATATATATATATATATATATATATATATATATATATATATATATATATATATATATATATATATATATATATATATATATATATATATATATATATATATATATATATATATATATAGAGGTAACCAATATGACTGTAAGCGTGTTGGTAACATATCACAAATTCCCAACACTTAAGCCTAACGCGTTTTCTTTTCTGTTTTTTGTTTCTTTTTTAACAGCCAATAACACACCTTAAGGTGCCATCTACTGAAAAACATTATTTACCCCTTTCTTAGGTAAAGAAAGGTAGCTGAATTTTTATGAAGTTTATGAAAAAGTAACCACTACTTCAATTTCCATTTTTTCCTTGAATTATCTATATTCTGTCTCCTTTTACATTTCCATAGCGTCATTGTAATTCCTCATGGCTGTGTTTGCTAACTATTGTTTAGTCATTTCTATTCAAATATAGATTGAAGAAATATGTTACAATTGAATAACCTTTATAACCATTTCTTTTTTTTATCGTTCATCGTGGTGATGACAGATTATAAATCTAGCAAACAAATCAATTAAAATATCCGAGGACCATTAGATTCTTTTGTACACAGAGCATTATTTCAAGTTGAACAAATTATTGCATTTTTTTTCTTATTTTTGTAGCGTCTCGAACACTTGCCAAACAGCTTTGCACCTGATATTTATTATATTCATTTCACACTCTTTAGGTGTTGTACTGAATTTATTGGCCCTTTATTTTCTTGATAAATGATAAACATCACTTAGATGAAGTTGAGTGATGCATTAAAATAAAAACTTTCAACCGCGCTTCAATGTAATCCCTTGATTTCATATTTTCAAATTACTATCACTATTCATCTCCGCCAACGAAGCGGGAAGGAGGTTATCTTCGACCACCTGTTTGTATGTTTGTGTGTTTGTGTGTGTGTGTGTATGTGTTTGTTTGTTTTTGAACAGCTTCCTGGCCACAATTTCAATCATAGAGTAATGAAACTTGCATGGAATAACTTATGTAAAAAGCTGAAAATTAGAAAAAAAAAATAGAAGGTTAAGATCAAAGGTCAAGGTCACGGTCGAGCAAAAGGTACAATTCACGTAATCAGCCATAATTTTGGATATCGTTTTCACAGAGACTTCAAACTTTAATCATATTTGAGTGTATGGAAATCCATGCCATTTAATACATGTTAAGATCAAAGGTCAAGGCTAAGGTTGAGCAAAAGGTTTAGAAATCTGATGTTGCGGCGGAATTCTACGATGTACTTAGTGTCCCTCTAATTATTATTTTTAAATCCTCCGTTTGAATTCCTGTTACTATTGAATAATTTTTTGGTCTCATTGGTTTTGATTAAAATTTTGTTAAGACCATTTCAACATACACTATCCGTCATTTCAAGTACCGTCTGGCAATTATTCAACCGAATCTTGGTAAAACTGATTATAGATAACGACAGAGAAAAGAGTCCCCTACAAAGAAAAGAAACTATTTGAATAAGAAAGTGATTTTCAAAATACTTCTTCTTCTTCTTCTTCTTCTTCTTCTTCTTCTTCTTCTTCTTCTTCTTCTATTTTAGTTGGAGATGTGGCTCAATTTTAGGTGTCTGTACTTCCCAGTAAATATGCTATGAAATGAAAAGTAGAACTGATCAATGCAGTTGATAAAATTGAAATATAAGTCTGTTAGTAAATGTTAAATCCTTCTAAGAAGAAATGAAGGATTTTTTCATTCCACCACATTATGCTTATTACATTTTATTCAATTAATATACATGCTCCTCCTACCACTGATATTGTTTATTTTGTTCATATATTTTATAGTCTTTTGAAAAGAATTTACATTAATTTATAATCAAAATAACCTTCCATGATTTGTCGATTAAGTTCCAAAAATTATTTGCATTAAAGGTAGTCTCTTTTTTAACAATCATTTAACTGGGTTTAGTAATAATTCCTTTGTCTGATAGCTAACTTCATGGATTAGTATAATATTCTAATATAATAATTTTAATTGGATATGTTATAGAAACACTTGTCCACCCTCTCTTGTACATCCTTATCTTCAAGTTTTCCCAGTAGATTATTCAATGTATAGGCCAGTTAATTTTACTTCAAGTTTGTGTTTTTTTTTTAATATTCAATTTTTTTCAATTTATAATTACGAGTAAAATTTCCTCATTTATTGTACATGCTACATAAAGGTGTATATGTTATCTTGAATTTATAAAAATATATATTTACCCTTACAATGCCCAATTTCAAATTTTCCATTAAGATTTAAATTTTTCTGGTTCTACTATAAGTTTTCTCTTAATCTTCTATAATAGGCTTGGATGTATAGAGCCACTTACTTGATTTAATATCATCCCTCTGCATTTGCCAGGGGTCAATGATTTTTCTCCTAAGTATTATTTCCTTTGTCATCGACAAGTGATGGTTTCGCTCTTGTTTAGCGGTTGTATCTGCCAGTTCGTTCCCAAAGTTTCCTTGTAACTTGGATTCCACTGCAATTTTACATTCTTGTTTTTGCTATCTATTTCTATAACCTAAGCATCTTATGTATATTATGCACTAATGTAGGGTTTCTCAACGTTTTACTCTTTAAATACCTCTGCCCCAGTAATCTAACATCAAAGAAAATGGTAATTTAGTAACTCAATAGGATAGTATGAAATGATTCTAATGTTAATGACTATTGAGATAAAACATTGATATTCCAAGTATTCTACAAAGATATTACACATACAGGAGTGGAACAATATTTCCTTCATAAACCAATTTTGAACTACAATTTGTAGGCTGGGCCTGTTTGTAACAAGGAAGTTTCTCAATTCGAAGAGCAGTATTAGACAGATTGAATCATTGGTCATGTTCCACATTAAGCCGTGATTGATGTTTAGTTTCCATGCCCGACAACGTTGAAAATCCTTGCTTACATTAATACGTTATAGGGAACATCAACAAGGAGTTCAGAACTATATCAGATACAGCAGGGAATATCTCATTCATTTGGTCAGGGTAATCTTTTCAAGTATATCTTTTGCAAAATAGTCGTTCATCAAATCGAAGAATTCTTCTTGCATGTTATCTGGGAGTAAAGGAGTCATTCATCGACTCCAAGGACTCTTCTCTTATGTATTATCTGGGAAAAGGTGCAGATTTGCAATACATGGGTTTATAAGTTATTTTGAATTCAAATCTCTCTCTCTCTCTCTCTCTCTCTCTCTCTCTCTCTCTCTCTCTCTCTCTCTTATAATATATATATATATATATATATATATATATATATATATATATATATATATATATATATATATATGTGTGTGTGTGTGTGTGTGTGTGTGTGTATATATAGGTATATATATATACATATATATATATATATATATATATATACATATATATTTATATATATATATATATATATATATATATATATATATATATGTATATATATATATATATATATATATATATATATATATGTATATATATATATACATATATATATATATATATATATATATATATATATATATATATATATATATATATATATATATATATATATGTATATATATATATATATATATATATATATATATATATATATATATATATATATATATATATATATATATATATGGTTTGAATACTTTCCCTCCTTTATTTGACAGATCTTGAGCAATGTCATCCAATGGATTAATACCAAGATACTTATTAATACTGTATGATGCTAAGGGGATACTACAGGAAATGGCCTTCTTTCTGTTTCTACTTTCCTCCCTTACTTCACTCCACCTAATCATGGCCCCATGTACCTTTAATAAAAATGGCTAACAGTTTCTACAGTCGAGAGTTCTATCGTTTATAATTTCCTTACTTTGGGGTGATTCTTACTTGATTGTTTTCATTTTACTTATTAAAGCAATATTTTTGTAGCGTTTTGGAATCACGTTACTCTCAACTTATAGTGATACAATGGGTGACGAACTTTTATCTCCCAAATGCTATTTGTAAAGAGATAATTTGTATTTGTTCTAAAATTTCTAACTTAGCCCTAGCTCCTGACAAATATGCTTAAATTAAATATTCAACTTTGCTCAAGATTTACGCCTTATGAAACATCACCAAGGCTCTTAAAAAACAGCCTTCAATAATTTCATTCAGGATTGCATGTTGATCTTACCTGGTCAATGTGATGCACCCAAATGATGACTTGACTATCCAATACAATCCTAAACGATTATATTTATGTACCCATTAGTCAAGTTGTTGCCAATTTTGGTTTTGAGTAAGATATTTGTTTTGTTTTCCGTGAAATACATGACCTTTATCTTAACTATATTTATCCTTAATAACTCCCATCTCTGAGTCCATTCATAAAACCTTTAAATCACATCCTGCAATTCTAAACAAGCTATCTCAAATGTATCTGCCGGTACATAAAAGCAAGTATCATCGGCAAATTCCAAACTTTTAATTAGTTCTACGTTTGGTATGTCACTCATCATGAAGTTGAATCATGTAGGACTTAAGGAATAACCTTTGGGAAACCCCTGACATAACTTTATTTTATCTTTTTTTAACGGTTAGAATATTAATATTCTACATTGAACACATATTCCTTATTTTTAGAAAATACATTCATTACATGCTATCAATCTCCAAGTGGCCATTCGGGCAACTTTATACGGTATATCAAAGTTGTAAGATTACTTGTATCATAGGCACTCTAAATCAAAGAAAAGAAAAGTTCTGTGCTTCTTACTTCATAATCCATCCTAGCTACCTGATCTATTGTATTCTTAGATTTTCTGAATGCACTCTGGTTTCTTTCTAGTTGTTCATTGTTTTCTTACAACCAATATAACCGTTTATGGACCATTCTTCCCTTCAGTAAAGAAAAAAGAGGTTTTGAATTTTTACCAGCGCTGTTTGGAACACTGCTCTTTTTGTGATTTTGAGACCGTTTTTCGTTGTTTTTCTCGTGAATTTGTAGTATAACTTGTGAGTAAGATATCAGGCAAGTATTTAGCGCTTCAATTAACTTATTTTTGCCATAGTTTTTTATATAAGACGTATTTTGCCGCAATACACATTCAAGGAATCGCTAGGCCGAAGGTTTTAGGTTGCCTCAGGAGATATGCTACATCATAGAAAACGGAACGTTTTCTACCTGAGGGTGATAGCAAATAATATTCCTATGTCTACAAGGCATAAACCAAAGACTATAGTTGGTTTAGAATTATTTTCATGTCCCTCTAAATATGTATCGGCAGGTGATGTCATATTCAGTAAGTTGAAAACAAGTAAAAAAGACATACGGAAGGTTTCAGAACATATGGAATAACAGAGTGACTGTGAAATATTTTGAGAAGAAAGTTTTTGATGTCTTGTATACGAGTGTACGAAGACACAGTGATTCACTTTTGTAATGGGGAAAATATCCTAGTAGTAAATTTCAGCCGTGTGTATATTTATGTGTCAATACGTAATACCCATTTTGATATAGAAGACTCCATTTTAATTAGAGTCCTCGAACAGTATGGGAAAGTTCTCCATGTGAGACATAATACTTTTCCTAATGGGAGAGTGAGTGGTCTGGAAAATGGAAGACTTACTGTAGACACGGAAATAAAGAAAAAGGCAAATATATGATACTTTAAGTATATACTAGCGAAATTGAAATTCGCTATGAGAAATGGACGAGTGCTAATTAGTTTTGGTAATTTTCTCTGTATGTTTAATAGGGGCTGGGGCACATCTTATGAATCAGTCTGTTAAGAAGTGAAGTCTATCTCTCACTCTAAGTCCACTGATTACACCTGGGAGACTGATATCGAAATACTGGGCATGCATTACCTGCATTCGCACTGGCCTTCTGTCTTTTTTTTTTTTTTTTTTTTTTTTTTTTTTTTTTGTAAGACGTAATTATTACCTGACTTTGTTAACCAATTATGAGTTTCCAAATATTTATGCCCATGTTTCCGGATGTTGTTTTACAGCAGCCATTTTTTCCCAGCCTTCCCTTCAGTTCGAGTTAAACCACCATCACATAAAGACATCTCCAATAGGGAACTTATGGGGAGTACAATCTATTTCGAAATTTAGTGTAATTTCATCTATGGTTGCAATTAATTAGGATGGAAACGATCTCCGTTCAGTGTATAGCTATTGTTACCCATGTGAAAGTAAAAAGTAACCCCGAATTAATAAGCCACGGAATTTCAACAATGCCGCTTGCCAGTACATACGGAGCTAGCAGGTTTTATTTTTTCCGCGAGCGAAGCGAGTGCACGGAGAAGAAAACCATTAGAAGGACTCGAAGTTAATCATAGATAATTATGATACTTTAATTCACTTTCAGCCACTTACGTGAACCATATATTTTTCCATCTGGTTATCTTGTGTTTTATTTAAATTTCTGATCATTATTATTCCTGCAATTAACTCTTTTTTGGGCATTTCGCCACCCAAAAATCTCCAGTTTCCAACTGGGATCCCCGATAGTTGTCTTTATATCAGGGAGTCCAAAACTCATGAACGGGTGATTTGCCCCAATAATCATGGCCAGAAATGAATAAAACACAAGATAGCGATTAGAAAAAGTATATGGCTCATGTATTTGGCTAGAAATTAAAGTATCATATATATAACAAGAAAAATATCCCACTTCCTTCATTATTTGTTTTAAAATTATATATAATGATGAAAAAGTTACAAATGCGGATAGACTCATATGGCAGTTAACTGTAACATAGATAATGAACCTATATTAACTATTTTCTATTTGAAGGATTTTTCAGCAATGCCTATCAAGGATTCTGATAAGTGGGAGACACTGGGAGGAATTGGTACTCCTGATGTTCAACAGGCAACAGATAATGAAGGAAATGCGGAACAACCCTGTGATGAAAATAGTAGTGGAAATGACAAAGACGAATCTAGAATCCTCTTAAACCACCGAATAGACAATGTATATGAAGCAGTAGGAGAAAAACTAATGACCAATCCCTTATCCATGAATGTTGATGTTCATCAAAACTCAGTCAAAATAGAATATTGATCACTTGATTTAGATGGTCATGTTACATGTGATAATGATACGGATACAGTCAGTGACGGTGAATTTTTGGCAATACAAAGCGCAACAGAAGGTGTCTCACAAATTACGGAAATAACTGAGGATCTGGGGCTCACCAGTTGAACCACATATTCGTTATACTGTTGAAAGTCACTCTCCTGTTGAGAATGATAAAAATGAAGAACCGGGGAATCTTAACCCTGGATTGCTACCTGGGGTACAAACTGAAAAATAGTCTTACGTATTGTCTCCAGCTGGTGGTATAAGTAAAAATCTTTTGTGTGGTTTCCTTTCCTGGACACCTGCAACTCTTGCAAGCTTAACTAAGCTTACATTGTTGCTTCTTCCAATCGAGATACAGTACATGGGGTACACACAGACCCCAATTTAGTCAAATTGTCGTGTGATCACCTAGTTCTTTAGATAGAATAAATCTTTCACTTCTAGAAACATTGTAAGTAGGCTACTATGCATGAAAAGGAAGATGGCGCTGATTTAGGCTTTATAACCAAATCAAGGGTGTAGTTGATAGCTTTGATCAGCAATGTCGTGCATGTGCACGTAAAGGATATAATTGGAGGGAATTCCATGGTTCTCTTGAATGGATCCTCATCATTGGAGAAGAAATTGTCAAGTCCAGGTTATATCTCAAAAATCTGTCCATAGATTTGATGAATCCACATTAAATGAGTCATATCATAACTAAACCATATCATCTCCGTGATGGGATAAGGCAAGTCCTGAAGGTAGACACACCACAGCAAGAAGCACCAAAACCCAAATTCTCAAGTGGAAGGTAGGAGTTTTGTCCAAGAAACAATGACCCACAATCAGAAGTCAAGTGCGTAAAGTGTAAGTTCATTGTTTGGAGAACCAGATGAAAATATGGCAAAATTGTTCTGAATAGTAATAGTTTCCCATGTTCAACCTGTTCCTAATAAAATAAATGTAATTAGTCTCTTTGACATTCATTTTGCTAGTTTAAATCAATAAAATAAAATATTACGAATAATATCATCATGGGAGTACACTTGTACCCCTAGGTAGCATTAATGTTGGGGGAAATGAAGGGTACCCCTCCAGGGTTATAGAAATAGGAGTGTTGAATCAGTGGATGATGCTATTGAAGTATGTGACATGGATGTAAAAGTAAATAAAGTCATTGATGAATATGATTTGAAAAATGATGATAGAAGTTTAGACGTGATATCAAAAGCCCAGTGGAATATATATTTGTAATCTATAGATAAATTAAAGTTATCTAGAGGAAAATTCAATTACGAAAAAAAGTAAGAAAAAATAGTAATTTGAAAGGATAGACTGTCGAAGAAAAAGAACAAAAAATGACTGTTCCCTTTTACGTCCTTGTAATGGCACTTTCTCTTGCCTCTTTGAATATTAATGGCTAAATGATATAATCAAGCGCATGAAAGTTTTCTCTTAACATATACTAGGAAATTGATATTCTGTTGATTCAAGAACATGATGTTAGAGATATTTCAGTTTTGAGTTACCTCACTAATTCTATGAATATAGTATTCAATACCTCAATCAATTTAAAACGATGTAGAATGATATGTATGAATAATAAAATAAATGTAATACCTTTAACCAAGGAGATGGATATTAATAATAGAATTGTTGGTGTAGGAGTTCGTTACAATAAAAGCATAATACCTATTATAAATGTGTATGTTCCATCTGGTGCAAGTAAATTTCCTCAAAGGGAAGATTTTTTTTTTTTTAAGAATGAAATATTCTATTACCAGCGACATAATAATGATTACCTGATTTTCAGAGGTGGCTTCAAATGTATAACGTACCTAAGGGATTGTCGTAATAATAACAAATCCTTGCTGTTAAAGTCTATGGGTTTTCTCATGGAAACCTTGCTATGAAAGATAATTACAAATCCACAAACATGATACTGAGTACAATTATGTATGTGAAACCTCAGGATCCAGATTGGGCATGATTTATATTTTGAAGTTATTGATGATATAACATTTACGGACACAATTCTAATAAGTTTTTTCAGAGCAAAGTATGTTTGTTTTGAGATAAAAAAAATTACAAACACAAAAAAAAAAAAAAAAAAAGCAAATGGCATTGGAAGTGAAATGTGAAAGTTTTATATTCAGGTGAAATTTAAGAACGTTTAGTGCATTTATGGCAGTGTATAAAGCAGAAAAAGGGTATATTCGATATACCTGTATGGTAAGACTGGGCAAAATTACAATGTAATTTTTTTGTTAAGTTATTTAAAAAGATTTCTCACGACAAGTATGGCTTCCTGAACTTGTTATAGACCAGATTACGTTAACTTTATGATATTAACTATAAAATCAGTGTGAATTATGACAATATTAAGATTCTCAAGAATAAGATTTGTGACATCGAAAATGAAATATTAAAAGTATACAGATAAAAGCCAAAATAAATGATTGTTCAATTGATGAAAAAATATCTACATATCTACTTAGTGCCGAAAAAAAAAATATGTTCGCATTACTAACATAAGAAAAGCAGATGTTTCCATTTTAGAAAGTACAGCGGCAATTTCTGTTTATATTAAGGAACACTTTAAAAGATTATTTTGTATTGTCACATGTCATATGAAGAGTCAAGACTATCTATTTAACGATGCCCTTTGCATCAATAGGCATAGGAGAAGATGATGATGACGATGATGGTGATTTTCTCAACCTATGCCATTCGGTCCTAAATCAAGAGGATGTAAGTTTGTTAAGTAGTGATTTGGAGGAAGCTGATGTTTTCGATGCTATCAAAAGTATGTCTAAAGGAAGATCACCTGGATATCATAACTTCCTATAGAATTCTACAAAAGGTTTTGGTGAACAATCAAGTCTGACATTATGGAAGTGTTAAAATTCCTTGTGGCTTTGAAATATATGTAAAATAGTCAATAAATGGGTATGATAATATCATTACCTAAAAAAGGAGATTTATCCATGGTAGAGAACTGGAGACCTATATCCCTACAAAATATTGACTATACAATATTGGCTAAGGATCCAGTAAATAGAATGGGATGTGTTATTGCGAAGATTATTTCTTAAGAATTATATTGTACAGTAAGAGAATGGTCGATTGTTCATTGTAATTATACGATTCGAGTTGTAATTTTCCATACAAAACAAAACAGTGAAAACTTGGTAATTTCATTCTTAAACTGGTCTAAGGCCTTTGATAGAGTTAATATGGAATATGTTTTTAGAATAATGAAAACAAACTGGTTTACCAAATGAACTTGTAGCTCTAGTTAGAATTTTGTATACGAAGTGGTAAATTGATTCATGAGTTCAGTATTTTGTATGGTAGATTTTCGACGAAACCTTCAGGTTGAATGGACAGCAGTTCCAGAGCTCTGGTATTTCTTCTTGTTCTGCATCTTTGGATATATTGTTAGAGCTTCTTCTTTACTATAAAGTTCAGGGATTTGTAGGAAAGTGTGGCCATTGGTGAATATACATAAAAAATGTAGATTTAGTATTCCAAAGGGAAAACTTGACATCGAAAACCTCCTGTGGTTTGGCAGAGCAGTCGTTCTACCCTCACCACCCAAGGGTTCACTATCAAGACGTGTGGGAGTAAAGTCCTTTGATTCAAGGGAATTATTCAATAATATCATAAATTATTGCACTAAAGGCAGTGTGTAAACTAAGGAAAATGGCTTCTGCTTTGAGAAGAGTAAATTGTATCAGGTTAGTGTTCTTGAACACAAAGCTGATGCAAGAGGATGTAGGCTAAGTGTAGCGTTATTCATACAAATTAGTATTCGCCTTGAAGATCTGAAAAATATCCAGTTTCTACGAGAAAAGGTAACTATCAAGGTAAATGAAAAAGAGGTGTATGGGTTTGTCCTCAAAGGCTTTGAAGGACAACATGTTACAGGTAATAGTGTTTCATTGAATGTAACAGATGAAAGTTCCATGTTTGCATTTGTTTCTGTTAGAGACTGTCCTGAGAAGAAGGAGGATGAGGTTCCAACAAATATTCTTCGATGGTACGGTAGAGAGGAAGGCCTAAGACAAAATGTTTATAGCCAGGGTCATTTTAAGGGTACTTAAGCGATATACATACTACCAAAAATGTATGTCAAATCGAATATTCCATCAAAAAATAGTGTTAATGGCTCTCAGATTCAGTTCCTGTATAGGAATCTCATGATGCAAGATATTGCGAGATAAGTAGATACGAAAGATCAACTGTATTCGACACGAAAGATCTTCTAGCCTTAATACCAGTAAGTAAAGTTTAAGTTTCTAATTATCCTAGTAGTATTAATGATGTCCGTAATGTTTCTTTGAACACAGAAATTTCCGATGAGCGACATGACTTAAATGTTAAAGACAACAGAAATTGGATAAAGTAAAGCGTTTTAACAGAAAACATACAGATACAACAATGAGCAGTATTAGTTAGGAATTCTCAGAAGGGGACGAACACGGAAACTCCCAGACTCAAGTAAAGAAAACATTTGAACGAAACTAGAAACCCAGGGATTAAGACAATTACAATAGAAGCAGAGGTACAGCATACAGAAAAACTGGCGATACCTGAATTCAGTGATTTTCGTTCGAAAGTCACTAACTGGCAACTTTCACATTCTTCTCATTTCTAATGATACTAGGTTCCCGGGATGAAGTGTTTTGAAACTTCGCTCAATAAAAGATGCGGTTCATTAAGCATGATTCTAAAGAATTTATGCTATATTTATTATCAAAAAATCAGCTAGATCACTATGGAAAAATTAACCCAATAATCTGTGGTCATGATAAAAATAAAAAATAAAAACAAATAAATACTTACTGAGTCTGACTTTTTAGCCACCATAGTTATGTATTTAACGTAAAGAACCTATTGGAGACGTAGTTTTTGGCTGGTCTAACCGGACATCAATTGGCAGTCTCACGGTGGTACTCTCACAAGCAGGTCATCTGTTAAATATGAGTACAGCTACCGGATAACTGCAAATCTAGTTGAGCTTATTTCAACAGATTCTCTATAAAACAGATAGATATAATCAGTCGTCTTAACATAAGAAAAAAATAACTGTTTTATATGGCTAAATGATGCAAAGGAGAAAAAATGAAAAGTCATCAGCAGAAGACGAAATGTTATTAAGTCAATAGCATGGGCCTAGACTCCAGAGCCATCTTATCATCATCCACATTATTATTATTATTATTATTATTATTATTATTATTATTATTATTATTATTATTATTATGTTGTTATTGTCTTTCTGTAGAGTCTGCACATAACACATATCTTTTTATTAAAAGTAACATAACAGAAAGTTAGAATTAATTGTATTTCTAATAGCGGAGATACCTCACCATCTCACTTATTTATTTATCTACTTATTGACTGATTTCTCCTCAAACTGAAAAAACCCATTGCGAGACTGGAATTATATAAGTGACTCTAGTCTAAACTATGAGTTGTAGTAATTCATTGCGAGTTTTCAAATTACGATCATAAATAACGTTTGTTTTATACACAAAGTGACCTAAGCAAAACATTATTAATAACTTTGAAATCATACCCCAATTGTTATCATTACACTATACCGCTCTGCTTAAACTAAGCGTCCTGTTTCCCAGTTTGAATCCTTCTATCCAGACAGACAGCTCAAAGACTAGCCTCACGCTGACAAAGGGATTCGTGCTACAGTACCATATTTATTTTTTTGTTCTGAAGTATCATTTTATCATGAAATGTTTTTTTTTCGTTTTTTAGAGATCTCATTTTTTTCTTAAATGATCTAATATCATTCAGTGTTATAATTGGCCTTAACAAGTAACCAACGTTGTCTCATACATACACATCTTTACAAAATAAAGTATAAGGTTCAATACTAAGTGGCAACTCAAGAACAACGCTTGTCCGAAGCAAAAATAAGAAAGTATCACCAGTTTTGCTGCCTACTGTACACAAGGACATGACGGAAAATTCTCAACCAGAGAAGGCAAGAAAACAGGGGTTACGTATAACTGATAATAACATGTTACTAACTACTGGCATGGCAATGAAATGGGAACATTCTGATTCATATGGTAAAGGTAGTGGTATGAGAAATCAAAATACTAGTGTAGAAATGGAAAGTATTTCTATGTTAAACGCGATGAGGAGGTCAGTGTTATGAATACGCTGTTAAATTATCCTTGCTGATTTCTAGGATATGCAATATGACACCAAAAAGCCATAAACACTAACAATGGACCTGGATCATGTAAACATAAACATAATGAGGACCATTTCAATAGTAGTTAGGAAACATTACCAAAAAATTAGGTCGTTTGAATGAGCTCAACAAACAGATACAAATTAGGATGTTAGCTTCTCAATATAAGATTGATGCACTGTTTATTCAAGAACATAATATTTGAGATAGGAATAAGATAAGATATCTTTAAGAAAATTTTGAAGTTCTGCTGAATATGGCAACTATTTTTAAAGGAGACACTTCCCTTTCCCTCTCCACTCCTCCCAGCCTGACTTGTTTTTTATTTAATAAATCGAATGTTTCCGTAGTGTCAACGGAAAGAGATGACACGGGTGGTATCCTGTTTGCAAGAATCCAACATAATGCAGTTATTTACTCTTTCTGAATGTGTATGCCCCTTCGGGATCTTCAAAAAGCAAGGAAAGAGAGAATTTGTTTTCAGATAAAATTCTATATTACTTGAAACAAAATACTTCAAATTTAATTCTAACTGATTTTAATTGTGAAGTCTGAAGAAGACATATGAGTACGGGTAAAGAAAGATATGTATCCAAAGCGTTCAAGTCTCTAGTGAATCAACTGGCTCTGAGAGACGTATGATTTTCGAAACACAATATACCTTACCTGATTAGGGTTCTACAATTGACTGTTTATATGTAAGTGACCTGTACAGCAACATAAAACAGTGACAAAATATTCCATTATCTATGACAGACCATAACATGATTATAACCCACTTTTTTATTGACAGTGTAGAATGGGAAAGGAAGATACTGGAAACTGAATACACCGTTACTCAATAGATATGATTTGATGTGAATTCAAGAGGTTTTGGGATTATTTGAAAAAGAAAAAAGAAAACACCCCAATATCAATGAATGGTGAGGTGTCTTAGTAAAGTTCAAATTAAGGTACTTTTTTTTTTTTTTTTTTTTTTTTGTCCCAACAAGGTAACCTGAAGAAATATAACATTAAAATTTTTACAAAGCCACCAAGAATTCTTAGCTAACAAGGCTTCGATCGGTTATATTGATTTTGAGAAAATGAAAGTCCTTAAAGATCGCATAAAATTTATAAAAGACGAAATAAGTGAAGGTTAAAAACAGAAGAAATGTTAAATGGGGAGCGACTGTCTGCTCATTTATTAGGGAAAGAGAAATCCAAAGGAAGTAAAAAATATTGTAGGATAATTTCTCTTGGAAAATGGTGTAACATTGCATAACACTGATGGTATTACGTATCATGTAAAGAAGTACTATGAAACTTTGTTCTCCAAGGTAAATATAGGCTCGAGGTTACAAGACAATTTTCTTATGTCTATTGACTGCACCATAAAAGAGAATGACAACGAAGTTTCATGTGCTATAGTAACTTCGAAAGAGGTATTTAATGCTTTTTAAATTGAGGTAAAACCCCAGGAGAGGATGGGCTTCCGTTGAGTTTTACTGAAAACATGGAACATCATCAAACAAGAGTTTAAGGAGGTGGTAAAGTAGGCTTTAGAAGTAACCTTTCAATTACGCAAAGTCAAAACAAAGGTATCAATAACCTGGTACACAAAGATGGGGACATGCTATCTTTGAATAACTGGTGACCTATTGCCTTGGTAAATAGTGATTTTAAATATATTTCAAGAATATTGGTAAAACAGAATAGCAAGTGTTTTACATGAATTTGTATCTGAGGAGCAATTGTGTTCGGTGAAAGGAAGATTGATAATAAAATGTAATACAGTAATCTGTGATATCATATATCATGTCAATGGAAATTATTTAAACAGAGCGTTAGTCAATCTGGACTGGAGCAAGGCCTTTGTCAGGGTAAATCTAGATGCTATGTTTAAGACTTTATCTTGAATGGGTTTCCGAGACAACTTCTTTTGAAAATAAGAATGCTATATGACGGGAGCCAAAGTACAGTTTGTATAAAAAGGAATTGTTAGTAACTGTTTCTTTGTTGAACAATCTATACGCCAGGGCTGTCCCATGTCAGGGATTGCATAAGATTTATTCCAAGAATCACTGTATAGAACTATAAAACAAAGTATAAGTATTCGACCCATAGAACTCCCAAATGCATTCCAGTGTTCTGTCATAGGGTTTGCGGATTATGGTTAAAATGTCTGTTAGAACAATTGAGAGCATACAATGTTTCATATAATAGAACAATTTGAGCAAGCTAGCAGGGCAGAATTTAATATTGATGAAACTTCTGTTATGGGGCTAGGAAACTAGAATCATTGGAATGAATGGCCAGATGAATGATTGCAACTTAAGGACAAGTGCATCGTATTAGGGGTTTTGTTATCCAATGATTATGAAGAAATAGTCAAGGAAAACTGAGATGAACCTAATAACCTTTTGACATCCAGTTGTAGGGCTTCTCACAATATCTAGCTTTAGTACCGAGCTTACGATGGTAGAAACAGAGACTCTTCCTATAGGCCTGAGAGGAAACTCCTCACTCCTCGCTACCATGGCTCCATGATCACGACGAGTAGCCTTGCCCCTTATGTGGTGCAGATGATGGAGGCTGACAGATACGTAGTGGGGCCAATTGCTCCTCCTTGCTGCTGCTGCCATAGTCTTCCTTCCTTCCCCTTCTTCCTTTTTCATATGTTTAAACAGCCAATATTCATATGCTGGGTTGGCCCTCGTAGGATGTTGTGATGCTTACAATCTTATTAAGAAATTCTTTTAGTGGCAGAGACGATGCTTTGTGAGCTGCTAGCCTTACTGCTTCTGGTAATCAGGTGATGGTTGCTTCCCGTAAGATGTTGACCTTTCTTGCTTCTCTGGTAGCTGTGGGTGGAAGGTTTAGCAAATTCTGGAACTGATA
>NC_090730.1:73515908-73525908 GCF_036898095.1 Palaemon carinicauda | reverse complement strand
TTCACCCATGATTTTGGTTTTTCCGAGTGTAATTAAAATTTTATTGAAGCTTTAGGCTATATTTTATACATTTTAGACTGTGTGGGATATTTCCAAGATTGTATACGTGTGAGTTTCGGTGAATTAGGTAATCGATTCTCTTGGTGCCTAGGCTAATTGCTTATGGAGCCTTAGTATACTTTATCATACTCCCCGGTTGCTTTCTTTTCTTCGGAGAAGGTGTGCAATCCCTTTCCCTCTGTTTAAGCCTTGGGCTTATCCCTAAGTGGTTTTTTCCGAATTTATTTTCGATAAAACTATACTAGGGTGTTACTGTACCTTCCTGTTCCTGTAGTTATGGTTCAAGAGGGACAGAACAACAGAGTTTTTAGTCTGAGTCTGTGTTGTCTGGCTTGGGGCAGAGTCCCCCTCGCTGACCTAACACATACAAAGGGAGCTTAGCTCCCTTAGGTCACTACCGAAGATTTCTGTAGTTATGATTCCTTATTTTGTGATCGACCAGACTAAGTCCTGTTGCTGTTCTCGGGGGAGGATAAGTTCTTCCCTTGGGAGTAGCAACGCCTTCCTTGCTATGATGCTCTGGAAGCTGGCAAGTATTGCTGGCCTTTCCCCTTAGATCTCCCTTAGGCTAAGATAAGTTTCTTGGCTGCGGGTGATCTGTCACTAAAGCAAGGTTGGCAGGACCCTCTTGTCCCTTCCCCCTCTATCTCCGTAATGGCCTAGCCATTACTGTACTGTACCTTGCCGGCTGGCAGAGCTGGCCGGCAGGGGTCTTACTGTACTGTATGTCGTTCTACTTCTGGACCTAGTATAGGTTGGGATGTGGAATTGACTCAGCCCATTGCCGGCCGGCAGAGCTGCTGGCCGGCAAGGGTCTTATGTTTTCGAGTGCTGCCCGGACCTCTCTTGGTCCCTCATCCAGGCCTGCCGGCAGAGCCGGACGGCATTGGTCAAGGAAGCCTGAATTAGTTTCTCCCCTTCCTTATATGCACTCTTTCGGTTGCCGGGATTGGAGGTTGTGTACACTCTTATCCCGGCATCCATTCTATTTTCTTCTAGTGCTGTACCTGTCCCGGCTGACGGCCTCATAGGCCGGCAGCCGGGCAGGTGTGGTTCTCTGGTTCTTTTGCTGCCGGCTGGCATCGGTCTTGTACCTTTGCCGGCCGGCTTATGTCAGCCCTTGTCTGCCGGTCACCAAGAGTGTGGCCGGCAGCTGGGTACTACCTTGTGTAGTTGCTGGCCGGCAGCCATTGCCGGCCAACACTGGCTGTTACCGGCCGGCAGTAGCTGCCGACCGGCACAGGTATTTGAACCAGAGTGCTGCCGCCCTATAGCTGTTAAGTAGTATACTTTAAAGCTAGTTGTGGTATGTGCCGGCCGGCAAAGGCAGGCCGGCACACATCCCCCTTATACTGTACTAGTATTCTTCTGTATAGCATATACAGTAAGAAGAAAACTATAGTAAAGGTTTTGGTACAGCACTGTATCTTCTAACACTATTGTGCTTTCTTGCACGGCCCTTTGCTGTTGCCCTCAGATAGGAAGCTGAGTTCTTCCCTGTCTATTATCCAGGATTTTAGAATCATTGCTTAGGTGTGAGCTCCACCTGTTTCCTCTAGAAACCTTGCAATGGTTACTCTAGAAGAGATAAACCATTTTGATTTTATTATCTGGAAGGCTGCAACAATGGGTTGTGAGGGAAACACAAGTGTGTGTCTTTCCTTTATGAATTGTTATGCTATAATATGCATATCCAGTGATACATAGTTCACTTGATACTCATGGAAATTTCTTCTCTTTACAGGAGGACCCTCCGAAGTGCGGAAATGTTTTCTGCAATGTCCGCAGCAAGAACCTCTGCGGACATGAGTGTTGTAGGAGACACGCAGCATGCGCTGTCTCCAAGGATGATCTCCAGTATTGGGACCCTCAGGTATGTACTGTATGCACTAACCTGATTACTGAGGCTTTTGATTCCCCTAGGACGGCGGAATCAAGGGATATAGCAAGGGAAAAGCTCGTACTAGGGTAAGGGGCTTCAAGAAGAACACCTCTGGCCCTTATCTTCCAAGTGAGAAGATGAGGGCGTATCTTTTTCCCCAGGCATCAGCTGATGCAGTGATTCCCCAGCCTCAAGAGGAGATCCCTCAAGATCAAGTCCAGGTGGACGTGGAAGTCGCAGTTGCGATGCAAGACATCCAGTTGGATGACAGGATGTCTGACCTGGACGAACATTTGGAAGAAGACCTCCTGGCAGAAGGTCAGGATGAAGTTCAAACCCCGGATGTCGTAGAGGATGTGGTCGACGAGGTGTCGGCTACTCCGGTTCAGATGCCAGAGCCTATCCCCTCAACATCGGCTGGTCTCCCAGTAGAACTGGGACAGGCCCTCTCTTCGATTGTTGGAATGATCCAACAAATGCAGAAGGAGAATCAGGAGAAGGCGGCTGCAATGGAACTGCGTATGCAGTCCCTGGCAGAATCACATGGGCCCCGGAAAAGGCTCAATGTGAAAGACCTTCCCATATGCTCAGATGCTAACCCATGGAGGTATGCTGAGCACATGCCGATGACGACTGGAAAGATCGTCATCTCGGATAAGCTAGGTTCAGTTCCCCTAGAGGAGGTAGAATTCTGGCCCAGCAAGGCATCATATCCGGACTGCTATGTCCGGCTGAGAAAAGAACCAGCTTCAAGGGAGGAGACAGAGCCAAAGGAGGTCATTATTATGGACCACGCTAAGGCTCAAGCCCTCCTTTCATCCTCGATGAAAGAGAGGGGCTTCTCTAACTCGAAGGTAGCTGCATTGAGCAAGAAGCTCCCTTCTTTTGTGTCCTCTCCTGATAGAGCCTTCCCCTTTTTACAGAAAGGGTTTGCGGCTGTCCTAAAGGCAGTCGAGGCCGGCAAGCCTTGCCCCTCCCTGGAGGAGTGTAAACCCTTGTCGCTGGCCCTGCCTATGGACCACAAAGACTGGAAGGATGTCCATCTGACATTCTCAGTGGGAAAGTTGGAGGCTGATATTGCCGGACGGCAATTCGGCGAGGACCTCCCCAAGCTGTCCGAATCTCTTTTACGAAGAGAGTTCGAGACAAAAGAAAGACTGGCTGCCTCAATGTCTCATCAGACTACTCTTGAGACGATGGCAAGTGACCCCAAGGTCCATGAAATGTTCATGGTAGTGGCTAAGTCTCACCTAGCCACAGTGACGAAGGTCCTTTATGGCTTCGTCAAGGCAAGGAGAGCTTGCAGGGAGTTCGTGTTCGCCGGGGCTTCGGTGAGACACGAGCCAAGGAAGGTAATCTCCTCCAACATTTGGGGAAAAGACCTTTTCCCTACCGATGTGGTCAAAGAGGTTGTTGATAAGGCCGCCGTGGAGAATAGAAACCTCAGGACGGCAGTCCAAGTGAGACGATACCGGTAGGAGGGAGACTGATGAAATTTTGGGATCGCTGGACCTTCGATCCCTGGGCCCAAAGCCTACTCAAGAATGGGCTGGGCTGGAGCTGGTACAGCAATCCACCCCCGTGACTTCGGTTTTTCCAACACTCCACCCCCGTTTTGGAGGAGTACGTTCAAGAACTGTTGGAGAAAAAGGTGATCCGAAAGGTGAAGTCCATCAAATTCCAAGGGAGGCTGTTTTGTGTTCCCAAGAAAGACTCGGAAAAGCTCAGAGTCATTCTGGACTTGTCGCCACTCAACAAGTTCATAGTGAATTGCAAATTCAAGATGCTAACACTGCAACACATAAGGACCTTACTGCCCAAAAGGGCATACTCAGTCTCTATAGACTTGTCAGACGCCTATTGGCACATTCCAATCATCCGTCGACTCTCCCCCTACCTAGGGTTCAGGCTACAACGGAGACTGTACGCCTTCAGAGCCATGCCATTCGAGCTAAACATAGCCCCAAGGATTTTCACGAAGCTTGCGAGCGCAGCTCTCAAACAATTACGCCTAAAGGGAATTCAGGTAGTAGCCTACCTGGACGACTGGCTGGTGTGGGCAGCATCCGAGACCGAATGCTTGCAAGCTTCCAGTCAGGTGATCCAGTTCCTAGAGTACCTAGGCTTCAAGATCAACAGAAAAAAGTCTCGACTTTCTCCATCCCAAAAGTTCCAGTGGCTGGGAATCCACTGGGACCTTTTGTCACACAGTTTCTCCATCCCGACGAAGAAAAGGAAGGAGATAGCGGGCTCTGTCAAGAGACTTCTAGATTCCGAAAGGATATCAAGACGCGAACAGGAGAGGGTACTAGGCTCTCTCCAGTTTACTTCAGTGACAGACCCAGTGCTAAGAGCACAGCTAAAGGATGCAACCGGAGTTTGGAGAAGGTATGCATCAAACGCGCGAAGAGACCTGAGAAGACCAGTGCCGCCTCGGCTACGTACTCTTCTCAGACCTTGGTCCCAAGCCAGACATCTAAAGAAGTCGGTTCTTCTTCAGCCACCTCCCCCGTCGATGACGATTCACTCAGACGCCTCAAAGGAGGGATGGGGAGGTCACTCTCATCGGAAAAAAGTACAGGGGACTTGGTCCAAGGTATTCAGGACCTTTCATATAAACTTTCTAGAAGCTATGGCAGTGCTCCTTTCCTTAAAGAAAGTCTCCCCGCGTCACTCGATCCACATAAGATTGGTGATGGACAGCGAAGTGGTTGTGAGATGCTTGAATCGACAAGGGTCGAGGTCACCACCTCTCAACCAAGTGATGTTAGCCATTTTTCCGATTGGCGGAAAAGAAGAAGTGGTACCTGTCGGCAGTTCACCTTCAAGAAGTCCGCAATGTGACAGCGGACGCTCTATCCAGGTTCACACCGATAGAGTCGGAATGGTCCTTAGACGCAGGATCATTCTCCTTCATTCTGAATCAAGTCCCAGAACTGCAAATAGACCTCTTTGCGACGAAAGACAACAAGAAGTTGCCCCTGTACGTGTCCCCGTACGAGGACCCCTTAGCGGAAGCAGTGGACGCAATGTCCCTCGACTGGAACAGATGGTCCAGGATTTATCTGTTCCCTCCTCACAACCTTCTGTTGAGGGTCCTCAACAAACTGAGATCCTTCAAGGGGGTAGCGGCAATAGTGGCCCACAAGTGGCCGAACAGTATGTGGTTCCCCTTGGCGTTGGAACTACAGATGAAGTTCGTGCCGCTACCACATCCAGTTCTGACCCAGCGAGTCCAGATGTCGACTGTCTGCGCTTCATTACAGAAAACCCGGACCCTGCAGCTCATGATTTTCTCGCCCTTGCGGTGAGAAAGCGTTTCGGGATTTCGAAAGCCAGCATAGACTTCCTAGAGGAATATAAGTGCAAATCGACTAGAAGGCAATATGAGTCATCTTGGAGAAAGTGGGTGGCCTTTGTAAAGACAAAGAATCCGCAGGAGATCTCGACAGACTTCTGCTTATCTTTCTTCGTCCACCTCCATGGCCAAGGGTTGGCAGCTAACACGATTTCAGTGTGTAAATCCGCTTTGATGAGACCCATTTTATTTGCCTTCCAGATCGACCTAGGTAACGAGATCTTTAATAAAGTTCCGAAAGCCTGCGCTAGGCTCAGACCTTCAGCACCTCCAAAGCCCATCTCATGGTCTTTAGACAAAGTTCTTCATTTCACCTCCCTGTTGAGCAATGAAGAATGTGCGTTAAAGGATTTGACGCAAAAAGTTATTTTCCTATTTGCACTCGCGTCCGGGGCCAGGGTTAGTGAGATCGTAGCCCTCTCGAGAGAGGCAGGTCGTGTTCAGTTCCTGGATGGGGGGGATCTGAACCTGTTTCCGGATCCTACGTTTCTCGCCAAGAATAAATTACCCACCAACAGGTGGGGTCCCAGGAGAATCTGCCCTCTGAAAGAAGATGCATCTCTATGTCCAGTAGAATGCCTAAAGGTCTATCTTCGTAGAACTTCAGACTTCAAGGGTGGTCAACTATTCAGGGGAGAAACATCAGGCTCAAATTTATCTCTGAATCAACTCAGAGCGAAAATCACATATTTTATTCGCAGAGCGAATCCTGACAGTAAACCCGCAGGTCACGATCCGAGGAAAGTTGCCTCATCCCTAAATTTCTTTAATTGTATGGATTTTGAACATCTCCGTTCATACACGGGCTGGAAGTCTTCCAGGGTGTTCTTTCGCCACTATGCGAAGCAAGTAGAGGAACTTAAGAGATCTGTGGTAGCAGTGGGTCGTGTAGTTAACCCTACTGTTTAACTCTGCGAGGAACAGTGGTCTTAATTGGGACGATTAAGTCCAGGGTGAGTGTGTAGGTACATACTGTACTACAAACTAAATGAGGGCACCAAGTGCCCATATAGACTGTTCCTTCTTTCAAAGGTGAACCTAGCATAAGTTCAGACATGTGTGCCGAGCGTTTCTAACGCTAATGTGATTGATTTGTAATACAGACTTTTATGACTTGATACCTTGGTATCTTATTAAAGTGGTGTTTAATGGTTTTTCTTTCAGATAAACAAGTTCTGTTTACTATCATACTTATGCCCAAAGTTTTGGGTTACCCTCTTTTATATATATATATAATTGTTGTTAACCTGTCTGTTTATTATCTGTCAATAAACTTGTTCTTGAGAACCTTGCGTCTCTTTCACCTGTGTCAATTTATTGGTATAATTGAGCATTTTGATGCTATGTATCTTATCTGGGATAATTCTGATAGAATTGTTCTGTTATGCAAGCTATGTTGCATTGGTTTATGTAGTCCCCTAATTGGAGGACTCCGTCCCATAAAGGGACGAGGGCGGTTTTATTAGTTTCTTCCTATGCGGATATAAAACCTTTGTCCAATACAAGTATTGTGCGGATTACTGGTCAATATATATTGACGCAGTGGTTCTATACAAACTATGCCTTACTTAATATAGGGCGAGACCACTATATTAGCTTGCCTGGTATTCATACATAGATATATGTACTCTTCGAGACTTTCCAGAGTCTAGTAGGACTCTTCCCTGTAGGGGGCAGGAAGCTCTAACATAGTTTATAGTTAGTTGAAAAGATATATAACGGTAACATCTTAGGTCTCTAGGTCTAGTCGACCGGGAAAAAATTACCTCCGGGGAGTACGGCACGTTCTGAGAATCCACAGATACAGTAATGCTCTGGTACACTTCCATCAGGACGACATGGCTTGAGCCCAAAAAACGGATTTTGAGCGAAGCGAAAAATCTATTTTTGGGTGAGATGGCCATGTCGTCCTGATGGACCCGCCCTTGCCTTTCTAAGAAAGGGCTGTAGGACCCCTCCCTACATACAGTATCTGTAGCACCTCGTGTACGCTACAAGGAATACAGATGGCGCCAGGATTGGCGCCAGGCACGCATACGAATCGGGGGATAGGGAAGCCTTGGGAGCGGCTCCCCTTTTTCTTTCCCGAATTCGTATCTCGTCAATCACCTCCTACGAGACGAAATCTCTGTCCAGGATGTAGATTGCCATGTGACGTGTCTAGAATACGTCCTCTGATATGTCGCGATATCCCTTTCACGAGGGATACTCGCTCCAGGAGTTAGAATTCTGGTACCTTAAGGTAAATTCTCTGGGAATATCGCCGTAGTTGTAATATACCCTAGGAAGCTACCCTATAGGAACTTCCATCAGGACGACATGGCCATCTCACCCAAAAATAGATTTTTCGCTTCGCTCAAAATCCGTTATATATATATATATATATATATATATATATATATATATATATATATATATATATATATATATATATATATATATATATATATATATATATATATATATATATATATATATATATATATTGGTATGAACTTTAAACAACTATTCAAAAGAATTATAAGCCGCAAAATAAATAGGCTCTTTCCTTTTTATGATCAATGCTATAAAGGTTAGAATTTAAATCACAGAGGCTAGATATCCAAGCAGTGAAAACCACATTGAAAACACTCAAAGAGGGTAAAAAAAATTACTTATCAAAACTTGAACATTTATTATATACAAAGAATATATTATGTTAAACCCCCAAATGTATATATATAAAAAAATGATTAGGGTGTACAAAAAAGTTCACCTAAAACAAATTCTCATTCATATGATAGAACAAGAGACAAAAATAAGGAGGAGGAAGGAAAAAAACCTATTTCTAGAAAGCCTTGAAAATTTCCAATAGGAAGATAATAAAAAGGGGAAATTACCTTAATCCTAGCTTATACAATAAAAAAAAGAAATCTTCAAATACATAAATACCCAAATTTGTTATCATGGATCGATATTGACTCAACATAAAAGGTGGTTGCACGAAAAAACTCTTTTGAGGATAGCTCCACCATTCAACACAAACTGCTGTCGATCCACTGCTCTGGAACCACGAGGAGGTCTGCAACCGGAGGATACACTGACCCGCGTCAGTAACGTCAACAGTAAAAGATCCAGTTTATATCCTTACCGGCTATTATAACCGAATCAAGCATTTTCACGACTCCAAAGATTTCAAGGATATGACAGGACAAGGATGACCTCCCAGGGGCAGCAGGAATGTCTCGAGGGGTAGAGACGAAAACGGTAGTGTATATCACACTGTCAAAGCACATAGGAAGAGCGCCAAATCAGGGTACTGGAGGCGCCTCAAAAAACAAGGCAGCAGCTTCCACAGCAACTTCTGTAATCAGGAGGAGGAACACCATCAATGTCTTCCGCAATAGAGTAAAAAAGGGGGCCCTTAAATACAGCAAGGCCTTCAGAATTTAGGTATCTCCGTGATATTTAAAATGTCCTTCAGGAATACGGTCAGAGAACCTTCAAGATAAGGAGCCGAATCCATATCCCCTTTCATCCTCACGCAAAGGTCCCCACCAAAAGTCAGACAACGAACAGCAAATCACCAAACAATCATAAAGGCGAGTAATTACATGGAAAGGAAATGGGCAAAGTACCACTTGTACAATGACAACCTTCGGTGGGAGTAAGAAAAAACATTAACCAGTTATTTCTTATTTTCATTTTGTGACATAACAAAAAGATATTGAAAGCAATTAAATGAAATTTACTTTGCAGGCCACGAATAAAAACTAAACAAATTATTACAATATATATATATATATATATATATATATATATATATATATATATATATATATATATATATATATATATATATATATATATACAGTAGGGTCCCGAATTATGCGAGAATTTGGTCGATCAATGACCTCGTACAAATGGAAAATCGCATATTTCGAAACACACAACTAACAGAAATAATTCCATTGGGCCATGGCAACCAGCAACTTGCCTATTCAAATGTGTTTACTACCCATTTCCAACACTTTCTATGTACTATACTGCATTCTTTTTTATATAAAATTGTTCTTGTAAATAAATTAAATTTTTAATATGCTTTAAAGTTCTAATGACTTGAGAAAAGGTTAAAATCAAAACCAGGATGGGTGTAAACACCGTATATTTCCGTTATTAAACGACCCAAAATACAGACAGATTTTAATGTTTGTCATATCTATTGTATAAGACAACTGGTGAATAGTAAAACCATCACTCTATAGACTAGCTTTTGTTGTATCATTGAAAATCCAGAATTATCAAAATAAAGGCGATTATATATCATGCGTTTCCTAAACACGCCAAAAAGCACAATAAAAAACGACAACCAATCTTTTGTTTACGTTTATCTCTGATCATAACGAAGAAACAGACGCATTTACACATCTGTGTATAGGTTAGTTTTTGCATCAACAGTAATCTTACCAAGTATTGATTATATGTTGATTTTGCTATTACCAATGTTCTACTTAATTTTTCTTAGAACTTCCAAATAAATGAAATGAATGCCACTTATTTAATGTTTTTTTTATGACGCCGCCTGAAACGGAAACCTTCCATTCGATCATAATAAACAAACGAAGGCATTAAACGCGCATGATCAAAGTGATAAATAATATTAAAAGCTTTTAGTAAATATGTTATTACAAATATTATTTAACGTATCTATATAAATTCCT
>NC_090730.1:73505908-73510908 GCF_036898095.1 Palaemon carinicauda | reverse complement strand
GGAAGAAGCTTCGTACCTGGGTAAGGGGCTTCCAAAAGTACACTTCTGGCCCTTATCTTCCAAGTGAGAAGATGAGGGCGTATCTTTTCCCTAAGGCATCAGCTGATGCAGTGATTCCCCAGCCTCAAGAGGAGATCCCCTAAGTTCAGATCCAGGTGGATGCTGAAGTCGCGGTCGCGATGCAAGACATCCAGCTAAATGACAGGATATCTGATGTGGACGGGTGTCAGGAGGAAAACCTCCTTGTAGAAGCCCAGGATGAAGTTCAAGCCCCTCTACATCGGCCGGTCTCCCAGTAGAGCTGGGACAGGCCCTCTCTTCTATTGTTGGAATGATCCAACAAATGCAGAAGGAGAATCAGGAGAAGGCGGCTGCAATGGAACTGCGAATGCAGTGCCTTGCAGAATCACATGGGCCCCAGAAAAGCTCAATGTGAAAGCCCTTCCTTTGTGCTCGGATGCTAACCCATGGAGGTATGCTGAGCACATGTCGATGACGACTGGAAAGATCGTCATCTCGGATATGCTGGGCTCAGTTCCCCGGGAGGGTGGAATTCTGGCCCAGCAAGGCACCATATCCGGACTGTTATGTCCGGCTGAGGAAGGAACCAGCTTCAAAGGAGGAGGCAGAGCCGAAGGAGGTCATAGTGATGACCATGCTAAGGCTCAAGCTCTACTTTCATCTTCGATGAAAGAGAGGGGCTTCTCTAACTCAAAGGTAGCTGCATTGAATAGGAAGCTCCCTTCCTTTGTGTCCTCGCCTACTAGAGCCTTCCCCCTTTTTACAGAAAGGGTTTCTGGCTGTACTAAAAGCAATCAAGGCCGGCAAGTCTTGCCCCTCCCTAGAGGAGTGTAACCCTTGTCGCTGGCCCTGCCTATGGACCACAAAGATTGGAAGGACGTCCATCTTACGTTCTAAGTGGGAAAGTTGGAGGCTGATATTGCCGGACGTCAGTTCGGCAAGGACCTCCCTAAGCTGTCTGACTTTCTTTTGCGAAGGGAGTTCGATACAAAAGAAAGACTGACTGCCTCAATGTCTCTTCAGACTACTCTCGAGACGATGGCAAGTGACCCCAAGGTCCATGAAATGTTCATGGTAGTGGCCAAGCCTCATCTGGCCACAGTGACGAAGGACCTTTATGGCTTCGTCAAGGCAAGGAGAGCTTGTAGGGAGTTCGTGTTTACCTCGGCTACAGTGAGGCACGAGCTAAAGAAACTAATCTCCTCCAACATTTGGGGAAAAGACCTTTTTCCCTACCGACTTGGTCAAAGAAGTTTTTGATAAAGCCACCTTGGAGAATAGAAACCTTCTCCAGAAGTGGGACCTGGCTATCAAAAGAAAGTCTTCCCCGGATGAGGGTCCTCAACCAAAGAGGAAGACTATGAGGACTAGGCTACCGTCTCGGCCAGCCAAGCCTCTTAGACAGCAACAGCAACTGCAATTGCCATTGCCCCCAGTGCCCCAGATCGTGGCACAAACCCCGACCACCTTTCAGTGGGTACCCCAGGCCGTGTCGACATAGTCCACGGCATTCACCCCAGCGTTCGAAGGGCAGTCTACTTCCTTCCGAGCAAAGCCTAGAGGAGCAGCCAGAGGCTCGTCTAGACGCCCCTCAAGGGGAAGGGGATTCAGGGGTGGTCGTGGTCAGGAAGGCAAGACCTCAGGACGGCAGTCCAAGTGAGGTGATACCGGTAGGAGGGAGACTTCTGAAATTTCGGGATCGGTGGACCTTCGATCCCTGGGCCCACAGCCTACTCAAGAATGGATTGGGCGGGAGCTGGTACAGCACTCCACCCCCGTACCTTCGGTTTTTCCAACACTCCACCCCCGTTATGGAGGAGTACGTTCAAGAACGGTTGGAGAAAAAGGGTGAAGCCCATCAATTTCTAAGGGAGGCTGTTTTGTGTTCCCAAGAAAGACTCGGAAAAGCTCAGAGTCATTCTGGACTTGTCGCCACTTAACAAGTTCATAGTGAATTGCAAATTCAAAATGCTAACACTGCAACACATAAGGACCTTACTGCCCAAGAGGGCATATTCCGTCTCTATAGACTTGTCAGATGCCTACTGGCACATTCCAATTAGCCATCGACTCTCCCCCTACCTAGGGTTCAGGCTACAGCGAAGACTATACGCCTTCGGAGCCATGCCATTCTGGCTAAACATAGCCCCAAGGATTTTTACGAAGCTTGCGAGCGTAGCTCTCAAACAATTTCGCCTAAAGGGAATTCAGGTAGTAGCCTACCTGGACGACTGGTTGGTGTGGGCAGCATCCGAGACAGAATGCTTGCAAGCTTCCAGTCAGTGATCCAGTTCCTAGAGTACCTAGGCTTCAAGATCAACAGAAAAAGTCTCGACTTTCTCCATCTCAAAAGTTCCAGTGGCTAAGATCCACTGGGACCTTTTGTCACACCGTTTCTCCACCCCAGGCGAAGAAAAGGAAGGAGATAGCGGGTTCTGTCAAGAGACTTCAAGATTCCGAAAGGATATCAAGACACGAGCAGGAGAGAGTACTGCGCTCTCTCCAGTTTGCTTCGGTGACAGACCCAGTGCTAAGAGCACAGCTAAAGGATGCAATCGGAGTTTGGAGAAGTTATGCATCAAACGCGTGAAGAGATCTGAGAAGACCAGCCGCTTCGGCTAAGTACTTTTCTCAGGCCTTGGTCCCAAGCCAGACATCTAAAGAAGTCAGGTTCTTCTTCAGCCACCTCCCCCGTCGGTGACGATTCACTCAGACGCCTCAAAGGAGGGATGGGGAGGTCACTCTCATCGGAAAAAAGTCCAGGGGACTTGGTCCAGGCTATTCAAGACCTTTCTCATGAAACTTTCTAGAAGCTAGGGCAGTGCTCCTTACCTTAAAGAAAGTCTCCCCGCGTCATTCGTTCCACATAAAGTGGTAATAGACAGCGAGGTAGTTGTAAGATACTTGAATCGACAAGGATCGAGGTCACCACCTCTCAACCAGGTGATGTTGGCCGTCTTCCGATTGGCGGAAAAGAAGAAGTGGTACCTGTCGGCAGTTCACCTTCAAGGAGTCCGCAATGTGACAGCGGACGCTCTATCCAGGTTCACACCGATAGAGTCGGAATGGTCCTTAGACGCAGGATCATTCTCCTTCATTCTGAATCAGTCCCAGAACTGCAGATAGACCTCTTTGCGACGAAAGACAACAAGAAGTTGCCCCTGTACGTGCCCCGTACGAGGACCCCTTAGCGGAAGCAGTGGACGCGATGTCCCTCGACTGGAACAGATGGTCCAAGATTTATCTGTTCCCTCCTCACAACCTTCTGTTGAGGGTCCTCAACAAACTGAGATCCTTCAAAGGGTAGCGGCAATAGTGGCCCACAAGTGGCCGAACAGCGTGTGGTTCCTCCTGGCATTGGAACTGTAGCTGAAGTTTGTACCACTACCAGATCCAGTTCTGACCCAGCGAGTCCAGAAGTCAACTGTCTGCGCTTCATTACAGAAAACCCGGACCCTGCAGTTCATGATTTTCTCTCCCTAGCGGTGAGAAAGCGTTTCGGGATTTCGAAAGCCAGTATAGACTTCATTGAGGAATATAAATGCAAATCTACTAGAAGGCAATATGAGTCATCTTGGAGAAAATGGGTGGCCTTTTGTCAAGGCGAAGATTCCGCAGGAGATCTTGACAGACTTCTGCTTATCTTTTTTCCCCACCTCCATGGTCAAGGGTTGGCAGCGAACACGATTTCAGCGTGTAAGTCTGCTTTGACAAGACCCATTCTATATGCCTTCGAGGTCGACCTAGGTAACGAGATCTTTAATAAAGTCCCGAAAGCCTGTGCTAGGCTCAGACCTTCAGCACCTCCAAAGCCCATTTCATGGTCTTTAGACAAGTTCTTCATTTCGCTTCTCTGTTGAGCAATGAAGAATGTGCGTTAAAGGATTTGACACAAAAAGTTATTTTCCTAATTTGCACTCGCGTCTGGGGCCAGGGTTAGTGAGATTGTAGCCTCTCGAGAGAGGCAGGTCGTGTTCAGTTCCTGGATGGGGAAGAACTGAACCTGTTTCCAGATCCTACGTTTCTCGCCAAGAATGAGTTACCCACCAACAGGTGGGGTCCCTGGAGAATCTGCCCTCTGAAAGAAGATGCATCTCTATGTCCAGTAGAATGCCTAAAGGTCTATCTTCATAGAACTTCAGACTTCAAGGGTGGTCAACTATTCAGGGGAGAAACATCAGGCTCAAATTTATCTCTGTATCAACTCAGAGCGAAAATCACATATTTTATTCGCAGAGCGGATCCTGACAATACACCCGCAGGTCACGATCCGAGGAAAGTTGCCTCATTCTTAAATTTCTTTAATTGCATGGATTTTGAACATCTCCGTTCATACACTGGCTGGAAGTCTTCCAGAGTGTTCTTTCGCCACTATGCGAAGCAAGTAGAGGAACTAAAAGAGATCTGTGGTAGTAGTGGGTCGCGGTGTTAACCCTACTGTTTAACTCTGCGAGGAACAGTGGTCTTAATTGGGACGATTAATTCCAGGGTGAGTGTGTAGTTACATACTGTACTACAAACTAAGTGAGGGCACTGTGTTGCCCATCCAGACTGTTCCATTTCCGAAGGTGAACCTAGCATAAGTGCAGACATGTGTGCCGAGCGTTTCTAACGCTAATGTCATTGATTTGTAATACAGGCTTTTATGACTTTGATACCTCGGTATCTTAAAAGTGGCATCTAATGTTTTTCTTTCAGAAAAACAAGCCCTGTTTACTATCATACTTATGCTTAAAGTTTTGGGTTATCCTCTTCTTATATATATATATATATATATATATATATATAATTGTGGTTAACCTGTCTATTTATTGCCTGTCAATAATCTGGTTCTTGAGAACCTTGCGTCTCCTTCACCTGTGTCAATTTACTGGTATAATTGAGCATTCATTCTATGTACCTTATCTGGGATAATTCTAATAGAATTGTTCCTTTATGCAAGCTATGTTGCATTGGTTTTCCTCCTATGCGGATATAAA
>NC_090730.1:73495908-73500908 GCF_036898095.1 Palaemon carinicauda | reverse complement strand
CCTGCCCCCTACAGGGAAGAGTCCTACTAGACTCTGGAAAAGTCTCGAAGAGTATATATACCTATGTATGAATACCAGGCAAGCCAATATAGTGGTCTCATCCTATATTAAGTAAAGCATAGTTTGTAAAGAACCACTGCGTCAATATGAAATATCGACCAGTTCTCCGCACAATACTTGTATTGGACAAAGGTTTATATCCGCATAGGAGGAAACTTGTAAATCCGCCACCGTCCCGTTTTGGGATGGAGTCCTCTCGTTAAGGGAAAGCATAAACCAATGCAACATAGCTTGCATAAAGGAACAATTCTATTAGAATTATCCCAGATAAAGTACATAGAATGAATGCTCAATTATACCAATAAATTGACACAGGTGAAGGAGACGAAAGGTTCTCAAGAACAAGTTTATTGAAAGACAATAAATAGACAGGTTAACAATATATATATATATATATATATATATATATATATATATATATATATATATATATATATATATATATATATATATATATATATATATATATATATATATATATATATATATATATATATATATATATATATATATATATATATATATATATATATAAATAGAGGATAACCCGAAACTTTAAGCAAAAGTATGATAGTAAACAGAACTTGTTTATCTGAAAGAAAAAACATTATTGCCACTTTTAAGATACCGAGGTATCAAAGTCATAAAAGTCTGTATTACAAATCAATCACATTAGCGTTAGAAACGCTCGGCACACATGTCTGCACTTATGCTAGGTTCACCTTTGGAAATGTAACAGTCTACGTGGGCAACTCAGTGCCCTCACTTAGTTTGTAGTACAGTATGTACCTACACACTCACAGAGTGAAACAGTAGGGTTAACGACGCGACCCACTGCTACCACAGATCTCTTTAGTTACTCTACTTTCTTCGCATAGTGGCGAAAGAACACTCTGGAAGACTTCCAGCCAGTGTATGAACGGAGATGTTCAAAATCCATACAATTAAAGAAATTTAGGGATGAGGCAACTTTCCTCGGATCGTGACCTGCGGGTGTACTGTCAGGATCCGCTCTGCGAATAAAATATGTGATTTTCGCTCTGAGTTGATTCAGAGATAAATTTGAGCCTGATTTTTCTCCCCTGAATAGTTGACCACCCTTGAAGTCTGAAGTTCTACGAAGATAGACTTTTAGGCATTCTACTGGACATAGAGATGCATCTTCTTTCAGAGGGCAGATTCTCCAGGGACCCCACCTGTTGGTGGGTAACTCATTCTTGGCCAGAAACGTAGGATCCGGAAACAGGTTCAGTTCTCCCCCATCCAGGAACTGAACACGACCTGCCTCTCTCGAGAGGGCTACGATCTCACTAACCCTGGCCCCGGACGCGAGTGCAAATAGGAAAATAACTTTTTGGGTCAAATCCTTTAACGCACACTCCTCATTGCTCAACAGAGAAGTGAAATGAAGAACTTTGTCTAAAGACCATGAAATGGGCTTTGGAGGTGCTGAAGGTCTGAGCCTAGCGCAGGCTTTCGGAACTTTATTAAAGATCTCGTTACCGAGGTCGACCTGGAAGGCATATAGAATGGGTCTTGTCAAAGCAGATTTACACGCCGAAATCGTGTTAGCTGCCAACCCCTGACCATGGAGGTGGATGAAGAAAGATAAGCAGAAGTCTGTCGAGATCTCCTGCGGATTCTTCGCCTTGACAAAGGCCACCCATTTTCTCCAAGATGACTCATATTGCCTTCTAGTATATTTGCACTTATATTCCTCTATGAAGTCTATGCTGGCTTTCGAAATCCCGAAACGCTTTCTCACCGCTAGGGAGAGAAAATCATGAGCTGCAGGGTCCGGGTTTTCTGTAATGAAGCGCAGACAGTCGACTTCTGGACTCGCTGGGTCAGAACTGGATCTGGTAGCTGTATAAACTTCAACCGTAGTTCCAATGCCAGGGGGAACCACACACTGTTTGGCCACTTGTGGGCCACTATTGCCGCTACCCCCTTGAAGGATCTCAGTTTGTTGAGGACCCTCAACAGAAGGTTGTGAGGAGGGAACAGATAAATTCTGGACCATCTGTTCCAGTCGGGGGACATCGCGTCCACTGCTTCCGCTAAGGGGTCCTCGTACGGGGACACGTACAGGGGCAACTTCTTGTTGTCTTTCGTCGCAAAGAGGTCTATCTGCAGTTCTGGGACTTGATTCAGAATGAAGGAAAATGATCCTGCGTCTAAGGACCATTCCGACTCTATCAGTGTGAACCTGGATAGAGCGTCCGCTGTCACATTGCGGACTCCTTGAAGGTGAACTGCCGACAGGTACCACTTCTTCTTTTCCGCCAATCGGAAGATGGCCAACATCACCTGGTTGAGAGGTGGTGACCTCGATCCTTGTCGATTCAAGCATCTCACAACTACCTCGCTGTCCATCAACAACCTTATGTGGATCGAGTGATGCGGCGAGACTTTCTTTAAGGTAAGGAGCACTGTCATAGCTTCTAGAAATTTTATGTGAAAGGTCTTGAATAGCTTGGACCAAGTCCCCTGAACTTTTTTCCGATGAGAGTGACCTCCCCATCCCTCCTTCGAGGCGTCTGAGTGAATCGTCACCGACAGGGGAGGTGGCTGAAGAAGAACCGACTTCTTTAGATGTCTGGCTTGGGACCAAGGCCTGAGAAGAGTACGTAGCCGAAGCGGAACTGGTCTTCTCAGATCTCTTCGCGCGTTTGATGCATAACTTCTCCAAACTCCGGTTGCATCCTTTAGCTGTGCTCTTAGCTCTGGGTCTGTCACCGAAGCAAACTGGAGAGAACCCAGTACCCTCTCCTGTTCGCGTCTTGATATCCTTTCGGAATCTAGAAGTCTCTTGACAGAACACGCTATCTCCTTCCTTTTCTTCGCCGGGATGGAGAAACGGTGTGACATTAGGTCCCAGTGGATTCCCAGCCACTGGAACTTTTGAGATGGAGAAAGTCGAGACTTTTTTCTGTTGATCTTGAAGCCTAGATACTCTAGGAACTGGATCACTTGACTGGAAGCTTGCAAGCATTCTGTCTCGGATGCTGCCCACACCAGCCAGTCGTCCAGGTAGGCTACTACCTGAATTCCCTTTAGGCTTAATTGTTCGTGAAAATCCTTGGGGCTATATTTAGCCCGAATGGCATGGCTCTGAAGGCGTATAGTCTTCGTTGTAGCTTGAACCCTAGGTAGGGGGAGAGTCAACGGTTGATTGGGACGTGCCAATAGGCGTCTGACAAGTCTATGGAGACGGAATATGCCCTCTTGGGCAGTAAGGTCCTTATGTGTTGCAGTGTTAGCATCTTGAACTTGCAATTCACTATGAACTTGTTGAGTGGCGACAAGTCCAGAATGACTCTGAGCTTTTCCGAGTCTTTCTTGGGAACACAAAACAGCCTCTCTTGGAATTTGATGGACTTCACTCTTCGGATCACTTTTTTCTCCAACAGTTCTTGGACGTACTCCTCCAGAACGGGGGTGGAGTGTTGGAAAAACCGAGGGCACAGGGGTGGAGTGCTGTACCAGCTCCAGCCCAGTCCGTTCTTGAGTAGGCTGTGGGCCCAGGGATCGAAGGTCCACCGATCCCGAAAATTCTGAAGTCTCCCTCCTACCGGCATCATCTCACTTTGACTGCCGTCCTGAGGTCTTGCCTCCCTGACCGCGACCACCCCTGAATCCCCTTCCCCCGAGGGGGGGCTTGACGAGCCTCTGGCTGCTCCTCTAGGCTTTGCTCGAAAGGAAGTAGACTGCCCTTCGAGCGTTGGGGTGAATGCCGTGGACTGTGTCGACACGGCCTGGGGTACCCACTGGAATGTGGTCGGGGTTTGTGCCACCATCTGGGGCACTGAAGGCAATGGCAATTGCAGTTGCTGTTGCTGTCTAAGAGGCTAGGCCGGCCGAGACGGTAGCCTAGTCCTCATAGTCTTCCTCTTTGGTTGAGGACCCTCATCCGGGGAAGACTTTCTTTTGATAGCCAGGCCCCACTTCTGGAGAAGGTTTCTATTCTCCGTGGCGGCCTTATCAACAACTTCTTTGACCAATTCGGTAGGGAAAAGGTCTTTGCCCCAAATGTTGGAGGAGATTAGTTTCCTTGGCTCGTGCCTCACCGTAGCCGAGGTGAACACGAACTCCCTACAAGCTCTCCTCGCCCTGACGAAGCTATAAAGATCCATCGTCACTGTGGCCAGATGAGTTTTGGCCACTACCATGAACATTTCATGGACCTTGGGGTCACTTGCATTCGTCTCAAGAGTAGTCTGAAGAGACATTGAGGCAGCCAGTCTTTCTTTTGTCTCGAGCTCTCTCCGCAAAAGAAAGTCAGACAGCTTAGGGAGGTCCTCGCCGAACTGACATCCGGCAATATCAGCCTCCAACTTCCCAACTGAGAAGGTAAGATGGACGTCCTTCCAGTCTTTGTGGTCCATAGGCAGGGCCAGCGACAAGGGTTTACACTCCTCCAGGGAGGGGCAAGGCTTGCCGGCCTCGACTGCTTTTAGTACAGCCGCAAACCCTTTCTGTAAAAAGGGGAAGGCTCTAGCAGGAGAGGACACAAAGGAAGGGAGCTTCTTACTCAATGCAGCTACCTTTGAGTTCGTGAAGCCCCTCTCTTTCATCGAGGATGAAAGCAAAGCTTGAGCCTTAGCATGGTCCATCACTATGACCTCCTTCGGCTCTGTCTCCTCCTTTGAAGCTGGTTCCTTCCTCAACCGGACATAACAGTCCGGATATGACCCCTTGCTGGGCCAGAATTCCACCTCCTCTAAGGGAACTGAACCCAACTTATCCGAGATGACGATCTTTCCAGTCGTCATCGGCATGTGCTCAGCATACCTCCACGGGTTAGCATCTGAGCACAAGGGAAGGTCTTTCACATTAAGCCTTTTCTGGGGCCCATGTGATGCTGCAAGCCTCTGCATCTGCAGTTCCATTGCAGCCGCCTTCTCCTGATTCTCCTTCTGCATTTGTTGGATCATACC
>NC_090730.1:73483408-73488408 GCF_036898095.1 Palaemon carinicauda | reverse complement strand
AAATAAACTTGTGCAAATGTGGGACATCCCCTATCATAACTATTTTTGATAATTAGTCTCAGGAATGTTCTTAGTTATCCCTCATTCTGATGAATCCCTTATATGTAATCGCTCTCTCTTCTCTCCCTTTATACTTAGAGCAGCGTCTCCACATCAAACGAGTGAAATAATAATTAGCTACCATCCCATCATTTAGCCTTAAATTACTGGGGGAAAAATGGCCTTTATTTTCCGTAATGTTTACCCTACCCCGTAATGACTAACTGAATGTATGAAGTATAAAACAGATAACCCACACTTATATGATAAACCTGGCTGTATTAGTGTCATGAATTTGAACAATTCAAAGGATTTATTCCTCTTGAAGAAGGTCAAGAAATGCTTACTGTATATCTCTGGGCTAATACCATAACTATCAAAGAATATTATATAATTTTCAGGTGACTTACCTACATAAAAGCAGACCCAGTGTCCCATGCTATTGATGTCTGAAGAGGTTTCCAACGTATTTGCGATGAAGGTGATAGCCTCCTCCCTGTATGACCTCAACCTTATACCTCCCTCATGGTCAGAAGAAAATATGCCTACGTAATTCACTAATTTCCCCACCCTCTACCTTAGAGCTCTATCCAGCTCTCTAGTATCCATCAGTCCTAACCCCTCACATCACAAGGAATAGTCCTCTCCGTATCAATAGATATAATACCCGTAGTATCTCTAAAAAGCATAATGAAATGGGGAGTGGTTAAAATGATTCGCACACTGGCTAATCTCTCTACTGGTAGAGCTTCTTTCATATCCTCATATACGAAATTAAAATAAAAAAATGGTTCTCCCCTACGTAAAACTATCCAAGGATATAATATTCTCATCTTCTATACCAATTGCCTTTTAAGATTCATAATACGCCTGCAAAACTCTATCTGGGAATGCTGCGTTTATATTATATATGGTACTTCCGTTGATGGTGATATGTATATTATTTACATTTGCATGGTGGAAAAATAATGGGTTTCTTATATAATCCCCTGAAAAATGTCTCATATCAATTAGTGCTAGTGTCATCTTGTCTGGAATGCATGAACTAAAAGGTTCATCTATCATTAGTGACGATTCATTAATCCCAACAACGTATGTCTTATAAAGAGACTTGCTGAATATGTATTGTATAGGCTTTGATAATAATGACTGATTCAACGCAGCCATTGCGTTATAATGAGGAGTGACACGATCTATCAATAACTTCGATTGCTGTATTGTCAGATTATTAAATGTCCCCCCTTATCCGTGTTCATAACCCAACTATCATTCGCCAACTCTAATCGAATTCTCAGATTGACAGAATCCATTAGTTACATGTCAATATTTGCTTAATCTAGTAATAGTGGAAGTATTTGTTAATTCCATAAATTTTAATCTTGGTCATCTGCTTAACTTCCAAATGCCCCCTCCCCCCCCCCCCCCCTCCTTCCTTTAATGTATCATCAGTTAACTACCTCGTAATCCTGTGCTCTTCACAATAATCATCATAGAAATATCCACACCACGCTATATTCTTGAGTGAGTCCGGCTTCACATTCATCAACATTTTCATATAAGATAAATAGTTGTATAAAGGACATGACTCGACCATCTTTTCATTCAGAAAGACGGATACGGACTTGAATAATGTATTACTCACCCCGTTTACTACTCCCACATTTTATGCCGCTGTTAAATTGACACCATTTCTAGTGATACGAATAAATAATTCTAATGTTATACTCGATAAATCAAGAAAGGAACCGACCACCCCATTCACACGAAATTCTATATACCTATCAGACAATACCTGATTAATTGCCACTTTACTGGGCATGAAGTCTACCCTCTCTTTAGAATTAATTGAACTTTCAATTAGTCTCTGCCTGTTAACATTTGGATATGATTCAGATATTCCTGCCATATAAGAGGATACTGGAATCTTATTTCCACTTCCTGGGGGTATTCGGTGTCATTCCAGCCATGATGTGAAGTTGAAAATTCTTCTTAGTTATGAAATGAGATTAAAGAAAGGATACAAACCAAATGATGTCCCACGTCCTAATGAATGTAGAAGGTTATACACATCATTCTTATGCAATCTCTGCGTTCCTCCAAACTCCTTCTTAGTCTTATGAATCACTTTCAAACTGTTTCCTTTTTTTTTTTTTTTTGAATTCCTTCTCTTTCCTGAACCTTTTAGAAGTCTTAACCCTGTTGACTTCAATGTCTGAACTCCATGTTTTTTTTGAGATTCCTTTAATGGTCTTTCCGCAGTGATCATATCGGACAGTACAGCCCTACCAAAGTCCTTAGCTGAAGGATTGAGAGCCTTGAATATAAAGGGTAATATCCTCCTAGCCACCCCTGAAATGGCTGACGACACACTTCCTCCCCGTCTTCAAGTCGGATAAAATATTGAAATATCTTCTAGCCCGCCACCTCTTCTTAGGGGTGTAGAAAGAAAAAGCCTCCTAAATTCCTCTTCTGATGGTGGAACGAAAGTCAGCCTCATGATCTTGATCGTATCTACTCCGAAATAGTAATATAAAAAGAAAAACTCCGCAGTAGTACAGCCTCCTGTGATGGTCAATTGTCCATTACTGCTAGGTAGATCGGAATTTATTATTTTATTTACCTAACCCTGACATAACGATAAATTTAATAATTTCCATGATAACTATTTAAGCTTGAAGGATTGACTCGTATTATTATTATTACCATGGTATTATTTTACTATAGTTCCAACTCTTTCTATAATAATTATAGTATTATAGATGCATTTTGCATAAGAAATTGTTAAACTTTGTCTCTGAACACTTTTTGGGGAAATTCACCATATGCGAGATATGAATGGTTATAGAATTCCTATCCTCGAAAAATTTCGAAGTGTTTTGTTTACTTTATCACAGACACAGTTTGCAGTTTGTGCTGTGATGCGAATTTGTTTTTCTTTGGAACTGCATTGTGGTTCTGATGCGAATTTTTCCCTCTTAAAATTGCATTGTGGGTAGTTACATCGTATGTCTAGGAGTCACGTGACCTGGTGAAAATCTGACAGCTGTCAGCCATATTTGCTTGCCATTTGGTTGAAGTCTCTCATAGAATTAAGCTATGTCTCTGTGTTTGTCTTGCAATTTTGATTATTTTCGATTAATTCATGATTTTTATGAAAATGAAACACGGTGCATTGAATTTTTAAGAGAACATGGAGTGCTACCTGCAGCAGTACAGTGTTTAAATTGTGGAAAACCCTGTCAATTCAGAAACGATAAAAACGTTTGGCGCTGTACGGGTTATGTTTTAGACAAAAGACACAAAAAGAGAAAATATTGTAATTTTACTGTAAGTGATCGGAAAGGCACATTTTTAGATAAAGTTAAATTGCCAGTATGGAAGTTGATGATTTTTCTTTGCCAATTTTTGAGTGAATTTTGGAAACATCGCCCAATTATTAAGTATTTAAATATTTCATCAAAGACCAGTGTTGATTGGAGAAGTTTTTGTAGTGAGGTGAGTCAGTTTTGGTACAATAATCAGGAGCCCATTGGTGGTGTTGATGTTGAAGTGGAAATTGATGAAACACTAATTACTCATAGTAAATACCATAAAGGTCGCCCTCTTACCCAGTGTTGGTTGTTTGGTGGTATAGAGAGAACATCAAAAAAATTCTTTGTTGAGGCATTAATTGATCCTGGTGCTGACAATCGGAAAAGTGAAACTTTAATTCCTTTAATTAATCGCTACATTAAACCAGGCTCTATTATTTACAGTGATTCGTGGCGAGGTTATAATAAAATCAGTGAGAGTGGATACACTCATTTTCAAGTAAACCACTCAGAAAATTTTGTTGATCCCAACAATCCTAATATTCACACTCAAAATATTGAACGCTTGTGGCGTGATATTAAGGAGTGGATTAAAAGGCCTGGTATTAAAAAAGACTATTTGAAACAATACCTTGCTAGGTATTTATTTATTAAGCATTACCAGGATTCAGTTTTGCACCAAATTTTACTTGAAGCTGCTAAACTGTATCCACCTTTAAGTGACACTCACCCACCATCACCACCTAGGGAATCCTTTTTCTGATGACGACGACGACGACACTGTAGATGAGCCACAACCTTCTTGTTCTGGATATAAACCATCAAAACGTTTGTGTCCATCCAATTAAGGTAAATTTTTAATTGTATTTCAATTAGTATTGTAACATAATATACTTCCCAAGTTAGGTTAGGTTAGGTTGGTTTGATCTGGTTAGGTCATTTAAACACTATCCGGGGAGGTACAGGGGCGCAGAGCACCCCGGTCAGGGCTCTGTGTCCTAGGTTAGGTTAGGTTAGGTTAGGTTTGTTTGATCTGTAGGTGCTCCTAATTCATTAATTCATATGCTGTTTTGTATCCATGGTGATTTACCCCACCCAAAAACCCCGTGTTCCCAAAGGGTCCCCAACCTTGTTGGATGTAGTAGGGGGGTATAAGCTACTAACTGAAAAACAACTTATTTCCCCGAACTATTACTATCGTAACCATTCACAACACATTAAAACACACACGAAAATATATAATTACTCTACAAAAATGGAGTTGGAACTACTGTAAAAATTTACCATTATTATTATTATTATTATTATTATTATTATTATTATTATTATTATTATTTTACTGGGTTGTTCAAGGATAGACATTAGTCATAACAGTAGTTTATTGTTAACAAGAAGTTTCAACCTTAGATATATATTTCAGGTAATACAAAATTATATAATGCCACCGGCTAAACAAATCTTGAATTCCCCCGATTTAATCAATAATGATAATGATGAGTATTGAAATTCCAGGTAATACAAAATAATATAATGCCACCAGCTATACAATTCTTGAATTCCCCAAATTTAATAAATAATAATAATAATGAGTATTATACTAAACAATAATTTCAAAATATAACGATATCTTCAATTATTCCCATAATGACT
>NC_090730.1:73443408-73475908 GCF_036898095.1 Palaemon carinicauda | reverse complement strand
GATATCATAGTCTTTGGGCGCTTCCGCCTTGGGCTCTGATCCCAAGGTCGTCAAGAGAATCCAGACTTCAATGTATTAATATATATGGCTTATTTGAAATATGAAAGAAACACGTTTAAATGTGCAAAAATTTTATCATATATATATATATATATATATATATATATATATATATATATATATATATATATATACTTATAAGTAAAAATTTAAATTTGTCAATCATTACATGGTAAAGTTTCACACACCACACCACATATGGTTAGTATTGATCTGGGATCATCAATGTTCTAAAATTCCACTTGGTTTCCCATTAACCAAGAAAATACTTGCAGAAAAGGCAACTATATCCAGAATGATAACCGACGGAACCATTTCACCTTTACTCTAGTTAACATAGTTGGTATGTGTATCTCTTTTCGTGTGCTAAGATACTGAGTGAAGGAAAAAACCCTGGTTCACTGATGATTGTAGACGTGTTTCTTTAGAGAAAAAGGAGGACTATCATCTTTGGAAGGGTAACAAATCAGATTTGACTTGGAATAACTTTACTTAGCCTAGAGATTTTGCTCTGAGAGTTTATGCTTCTACTGAAAATTATTACAATTTAATCATAAGAGAAACCCATTCTGATACAGCCGAGGAACATAAGAGATGGACTGCCCTTAATCTGTAATCTTTGTTGTAGATACAACAGATTCTCTGTTACTTCAACCACATGGCTCTCTCTCTCTCTCTCTCTCTCTCTCTCTCTCTCTCTCTCTCTCTCTCTCTCTCTCTCTCTCTCTCTCTCTCTCTCTTTCACTGTCCAAATAAAAATGCAGCCCTTTTGGATGATATGTTTGACGGTAAGCAGAGTAATGAGAAGCTTGTTCTTCCTCATTCTTGTTTTCCTGAGGCTAAACTAACTAGTTTAGCTTTTCCATCTCGTGAAACTGAAGCTCTCGTGATGGACCTTGATGCTTATGGAGGTTTAGACCCAAATGTTATTTTACTTAAAAAGTGCGAAATTCTTAGCTCCAAAGTTATTTGTTATTTTGCGCAATTCGGCAAAAACAATAACTTTTTCACTATTTAAACGTGTGGTAGCTCAAATTCAACCGATTACTGCCCAATTTCCATAACTGCCATATTATCTAAAGTTTTTAAACGTCTTTTGGGAAAAATCTTCATAGGTTCACTGAAGGTAATCATCTGCTCCCTAGTTTGCAACTTGGTTTTCGTAAAGGCCTTGGAGCATGTTATGCTCTTTTTTACAATCTCCAATGCCGTACACAAATCCTTTGTTTGTGGGCAGGAAGCTCGTATGATTGGCACTGATTTTAGCACTGTCTTTGACTGTGTTAATCATGAGGCCCTTGTTTTCAAACTCAAACAGTTTGGAGTGGGTGGGTCATTTCTTAGCTTTAATATAGAATTCTTTAATGATATATCGCAAAGAGTTGTTGTTGATTGGCACCACAGTGAGTATAAGAATGTGATAATTGATGTTCTCCGCGATTATTTTCTTTGCCCGTTACCATTTATACTATATGCACATGACATGTGGTTTGGCTTAAAAAACAATCTTGTTGCATATGCAGATGATGTTACTCTTTTCTACTCTCGTTGCATGAAATTCATCTCTAAATGTAGATGTGGGATTGCTGAATCCCCTACTAGAGATATAGCTAAAGTCAGTGCATGGTACAAATTATGGGGAATGAAGTTGAATCCTAACAAAATTCAAGTATGATTACAAGTAGAACACGGAGAGTGGCTCCTCAACATCCGTATCTACGCATTGATAATGTTTATTTAAGTCTGTATGACTCTTTTAAAATTTTAGTTGGGATTCTCGATAACATATTTACTTTTTAGAAACACATTAGGTCTGTGTCTTCTTCAATTGCACAAAAAAGGGCTTATATAGCAAGTCTTCAAAGATTTTTGGAGATCAATCTATTCTGAAGAAGTGTTTTGGGGACTTCCATCAGGACGTCATGGCTATCTCACCCAAAAATAGATTTTTCCTACGTCAAAATCCCTCTTATTCCACCTGGGTTTGAGTGTTGTTTTTTGTCTGGTCTACAGCTGTTGATTATTATTTTAATTTGTTCGATAGGAACTTACTATTTATTCAATTTTTTATTCCTGATCTTGCTATTAATCTCTGGCAGTGTCGTTCAATTAGTTCATTTTGCGTGTTGCATTAGATTTTTCACAATTCTGATTATCTTTACATTCAGATCTTCCTAGACAGTTTCATCCTGTTCGTAATAATAGGCATGCAGTTAATTCTAATAGTCAGGCCCTCTCCACCATGAAGTTTTATACTGCGCAGTATTCTAAAAGTTTCATTCACGCTGTGACCAAGTTGTGGAATGATCCTAATTGGGTAGTTAAATCGTTATTTCTTCAAAAGTTCAAATTTGTAGCAATTGGTTTGATGTTGAAAAGGCTGATGTAAGTCTTTTTATACTTAATATAGAAATATCTGATTTGATATTGTTTCTGTTTTTAAAATATTTTATGTCAATTGGTCATTATTTCTGATTTTGTTTATTTATTTCCTTATTTCTTTCCCTCACTGGGCTATTTTTTTCTTGTTGGACCCCTTGGGATTATAGCATCTTGTTTTTCAAACTAGATTTGTAGCTTATCTAGTAACTACAACAACAACAACAACAACAACAACAATAATAATAATAATAATAGTAATAATAATAATAATACCTTAACTACCCTCTACTTCAGGACTTCTTAAAGTACAATGAGGCCTGATGGATGCAAGCGCCATTTTACTTGTGTTAAAATCACAATCATTTTGATGTTGAACCAAAAGCCCACTATTTGTCATCGTAATGTAAACATTTTTACAGAAATAATAATAACAATAATAATAGAATTAACAGCCTGTTACATTAGGTGATGGAAAACTGAAAAATAAACTAAGGAAACTAGCTGGTTCACAATCAATCATTAGATTTTTAGGTTTTAGGGACTCAAGTAAATATCTAACTCTGAAAAAAAGTATGTTGACGTGTCGACTATAAAACTATAATCATACCAAAAATCAACATTCTATTTTCGCCTTCCACCCCACTATCGTAGAGCAAAAACCTTTTTGGGCTCAAGCCATGTCGTCGTGATGGAAGTTCTTTAGAGTAGCTTCCTAAGGGATATATGTACTACAGTGAAATTCCCAGGGAATTTTACCTTTAGGTAACCAGAATTCTAACTCCTGGTGCAAATATCCTTAAAATTTCTCCAAAAGATATCGCATAATATCAGCGGACGCATTCTTGACACGCCTCCATAGCAATCTGCACCCCCAAACAGCGTTTTGGTTTCGAGGAGGATGTGGCAAAAGGGAACCGTCCAAAGGCTCTCCCCGCTCTCGTAATCCTATTCGAAATAAAACAGCGCCATTCCCACGACGGCGGACATTCCTTTTTTTGTAGCGATCTCGCTCGGTGATATTTCCTGGTGATCTAACTTTTCGATCGTTTTACAGGATTATTATTATCCTTTCTCCATCATCTTCCGCCTCTGGAAAGTTGAGTATCGGGTCTTCACTATGAGTATATCTTAGCTCCCAATTCACAAAGAAATTAGAGTAATTTATTGTGTTTAAGAGCTAGGTCTGTTACTGGAGGCGATATGGCGCTGTCGTTTGTTAGGCATGTGTTATTTAGATAGCAGAACTACTTCCTGTTTTTAATAGCTTTATTTAATTATTTTATTTATTGAGCTATTTAGGCAATTACTCTTGTTAAGTTTTGATAATGTGCATATTTTTGTTTCCCTTTTCTCTGTCGATCGTATAGTTAGAGTTCCGGTGATTTTGGTAACCGAGATCTCGTATAGCCTAGGTAACCTTACCCAGACATTTTACTATACGTTCAGACTTTCCCCGGTTACCCTCGTGTTTTGTTTTCATTCAGTGGAAACTAATACCTCCTATAATGTTATGAAACATTACACGTCTCTTCGGAGACTTAAGAGTAATCTCTTTTTCTCTGAGTGTAGCCTCAGGCTACAACCCTAATAGCCGTGCCTTGAATTTTATTCAGACATGGCTAACTTAGGGTTTGTCCTGCCTCTTCCCTTAACTGTTGGTTGTGGTATACCATCGGGTTTTGGGATTTAGTCAGAATCTCAGAGTATTTAGTCTTATGTCGGCGACCTGCCGGCAGGGTGAATGGGTTGTAGGATACCATCATTCTCCTGCTGGCTAGGTGGCTGGCAATGGAGGTTAGCCCTCATTAGCCGCACTTGAAGTTATGGTAGGCTACCATCTTCTCCTTGCGACTAAAAGACTAGTCCTATGCCACAGTACTCTGGGCTGAAGAGTAATTTCCTTTAGAGTAGTATACGTGGCACCGGAACTCTGTTTCTTTTTTGTTGAGAGGAGGCGGCAGTGCCGCCATCCCCTTAACTGTGTCGGCAATCTCAGGGTTGGAGAACTGAGTCTCTCCTGTTCCCTGGGATTCTGCCAATACCGGAACAGAGTTTCTTTTACAGGTGGTAGGATTGACAATTTTTGCCAGTTCCTTTCACACTCGTTACAGGACCCTGTTCCCTACCCCGCTGTCCTCTTTTGATGGCTTAGCCATTGTCTTTCTTTAGACTGGCATCTTGCAACTTTCCTTTGCTGGTAGGTTGCCGGAGCCAGCCAGACTCCCTCTCGAGCCATGTCTTTGGCTGATGGCAGAGCATACTGCCGCCAACCACATCATCTGTCGGCAATTGCCGGCCTAGCCAGCAACTGCCGGCCCAGCCGGCAGCCAAGATGGCTGCCGGCGACCATGATGTCCGTGAGAGGGAAGTCCCTTCTATTCCCAAGGTTCTTCATTCCTCCCTTGGACTGCTGCTAAAGGTCCTGTTGCCGGGGTACTGCCGGCCAGGCCGGCACAGATAGTGCTGACTCAGTTGGCAGCACACCGACTGTACTGGTACTGCTGTACTTGCCGGCCGGCAGTGTATCGGCGGTACCTTGTCGGCAATAGTATTGTAGCTGCATGGAAGCCTGAATGGTACACTCTCCCCTTCTATTAGAACCTTCTCTCTGGAAAAAGGCTGTCAAATTAGACTTTTACATCCTTAATTACTGTATACATTCACAGAAAGGAGTAGCCTTTTTTCCATGCTATCTCTCTCTCTCTAGCTAGGATGCCGGGTATGCCGGCAAGACCTAGCTATGCCGACTACATGCCAGCTGAACTACTGTATATTTTACACAGGTAGCCAGTATATCTGCATTATAGTATATACTGCATATAGAAAACTATTATATAGTTTATACTAGTAGTTATTTCCAATATATTTTGGATATCCAACACAGGCATTTGCTAAGCCCAATCCTATATTGAATTAATATGAGTTCTTCAATATCCTGATTAGAAATCAGTATTAAGATTATCCTACAATATTAAACACTTCAAGGCAGGAGTAATACACTCCTAACCCTTACAGGGTGCAGCCTTTTTCCCTGAGTCTCCCTGATCAGGAAACTCTATATTTTAATATAGAAGGAAGACTACAGCAAATAGGCTGAGTGAGATATCCAAATATATGTCTTTATTTTCCTAGTCCAGCTGGCTTCATGCTAAATGAACCATACTGTCATATGCTACTATGAAGGCAGCATAATGACCAGACTACAATACATGATGTACAGTAGCCAGTAAATTGCAATATAGACTTACTGCAATTAGAAAACTACAGTACCATGATACAGTAGTATTTTCTGACATACCTTGGGTAAGCATGTACGAGCATTCTGCTGGTACCGTTCATATATTGAATGAAAAGTTTTCTTCAATATTCTGATCGAGGATCAGTCATCCTGACCCCACAGTATTAACATTATTTTGGGACAGTGATTTGATACTTCTCTACCCCTAGGGGTAAGAGTCCTTTTACTTGGAGTTACTCTATAGAGAAATCTCCATGTAGTTAATACTGAGAGGAGGCAACAGCATTTGCTCACAGGGGTATACAGGTATGTATCTCGTACTATCCCTTTATAGCTTACTATCCTAAGCTACTCTATTGTAAAGGACATTTGCATGTTGATTGACAAGGAGATAATCCATTGCATACTCATTTGGTTTTCCTTTCTTTACAGGAGGAACACCAGATACCTTGTGCTGCAGTCCTCTGCAAGGCCAAGAGTAAGTATTTTTACGGTCATAATACTTGCAGGTTTCATGCCCCCTGCAATATTATTTCCGGATCCTTACATTATTGGAACCCACAGGTTTGCAATATATGTCGGACATTAATGTCCGAAAGTTTTGAAAATCCCAAGTCTACAGAGATTAGGGATACAGCTCAATATAAATTACGCAACTGGGTGAGAGGCTTTCAAAAGATCTCTCCGGGACCTTTCCTACCTAATGATAGGATGCGTAAGCTACTATTTCTGGAAGCAAGTGAGGAAACAGTAGTGCCTCATGAGCCAACTACATCCCCTGACGGCCAGAAAACCTTTGGGATTAAGGGCAAGAAGTGCCCCAGGGTAGAAGAGGAAAATATTGTGTCGGAATTTCCTCCGCCTATGCTGGATATAGAGCTATCGATGTCGACATCTTCGTCTTTTACCCCTCTATTGGATAATATGGTACAATTATGTATCCAGCTGAAGAATCAAATAGAGAGCTTTCGTAAACAAAACGAAAACAGGAAGTAAAACGCAAGATAGAGCCTCGTAAAGCTTCTCTTGTTGTTTCCCAGGGGTCAGTCAAACGACCCTTGAATCAAGACCTACCAACATGCTCCATAACCAATCCTGGAGGTTTGCGGAGCACATGCCGATTTCAAATGGCAATCTCTACATCTCAGAGAAAATAGATGCTGTTCCTTTGGACAAAATTCAATTTTGGCCAAGCTTTGAGGCTTTCCCTAATTCTTAGGTTCAACTGAAGTACGAACCAAAGTCAAGAAAAGGAGCGGAACCAAAGGAGTTCTTGATTCTCGACCATGATAAGGCACAGACTATCCTTTCAGGTAGTCTGAGAAAGGCGGGTTATTCAGAGTCGAAGGTATTCTCACCGAATAACAGACACCCTTCCTTTCTTGCTCCTACTTCACTCTCATTCCCCTTTATGGGGAAGGCATTTACTTCTGTTGCCAAAGCGGTAGAGGCGGGTAAGCCATGTCCCACACTCGATGAGTGCAAGCCTTTGTCACCAGCTTTTCCCGGACAGGAAAAGGATTGGAAGGAAGTCCATTTGACATTTTCAGCAGGAAAATTAGACAAGGACATCACAAGTCGACAATTCAAGGTATGTCTCCCTAAATTTTCTGAGTTGTTCTTGTGTAATGAACATGAGTCAAAGGAGAGACTTGCGACATCCCTTTCTCTACAAAACTACATAGAGTTGTGTTCAACCTACGAAAGTACCCCAGACATGCTCATGGTCATAGCCAAAATGCATATGGCTATCTTGGTGAAGGACCTTTGCGCCTTTATGAAGACCAGGAGAGCTTGTAGAGAGTTTGTGTTCGCTGATGCAACAGTGAAACACGAAACAAGGAAGCTAATATCTTCCAACATCTGGGGTAAAGACCTCTTCCCACACGAGGTCATTAAGGAAGTAATTAAGAACGCCACCATGGAGAACATAAGTCTTCTCCAAAAATGGGGCATTCCTTCAAAGAGAAAATCTTTGGTGTTGGGTCCCCAACCTAAAAAGAAGATCGAAAATGCTGGAAATATCCGGGCTGCTCAACAACATCCCACTATTCCAGTGACCATGGTGTTACAGGCAGAGGGTCAAAAGTCTAAGCCTACTGACTACTCGAAGCATTAAGACGCTTCGGCTAGGAGGAACTTTCCCTCAGGATCGCAGGACCTTCAATCCTTCGGTCCAAAGCCTATTCAAGATGAACCATTGATGGGAAATAAAAATGTCCCTACCATCATTTCCTTAACTTCTCCTACAGTTCAAAACCCTCCTGGAGAAGTATACCTGAGAGCTATGGAGCATACAGGTGGTAAGAAAACTATAGCTCATCGAGTTCCAGGGAAGGCTGTTTTGTGTTCACGAGAAGGACTCAAGATATCAATGAGTCATTCTGAACTTGTCGCCACTCAACAAGTTTATAAAAAACAGCAAGTTCTAAATGTTAATCCTTCTGAACATATGGACCTTGTTCCAATTAGGGATGTTCGAAGTCTTGTCAGACCTGAAAGGTGTCCTTCGAAGCCTTCCAGTCAACCAACCCCCTTCCTCCTATCTAGAATTCATGTTACAGAGATTAACATTCATCCTAGGAAAGATACGTGTCGAACTCACAGTCCTAAGTATCTTCAAAGGATTGACGAACTTAGTCACATCAAAGTCAAGCCTGGAAATAGTTCAGGTATTAGTATACCTGATCAAGAGGCTGGAGTGGGCAGCACCCGAAGTGTCCGGCCAATGTGCATTCAAATAGATGACCCGGTTCTTGGGACATCACGGATACAAGATAGGCTTCTAGAAGTTTCGACTTTCTCCAGCTCAGGGGTTTCGATGTTTAAAAAACCTTCGAAGCCCTCAGTCACATCAACTCTCCTCTCCTTTGGAAATATAAGAGGAGCTCGTGAGGTCTGTCAAGAGACTCAGGTATTCAGTCAGAATACCAAAATGCCAACATGAAAATGCGCTAAACTTTCCCCAGTTCGCTTTAATGACAGACCCGGTGCTAAGGGCACACCGGAAAGATGCGTTAAGAGGTTGGAGAAAACACGCATCAAACGCTTGAAGAGATAAAAAAAGACTGAGATCGGTCCCTCTTTAATCGCTTCTCTAACAGAAATTAGAGCACGAAAGTCCCAAGACTCTGCTGGTCCTTTTATGGGTGGGGAAGCCCCCTCAACACAGATCAAGCTCCCTACGACTGATCTGGGACACCAAAGCGATAATAAGACGTCACATTCGAACGTCTCATTCAGTCTTGGTGAAGTTACCCATCCCTCTCTTAAAGGGACGGCACCTACCATCAGTCCATTTACAACTGATCCACGATGTGATGGTGGATACTCTAGTTCGATACAAACCGATAGAGTTGGAATGGGCCATGGGCACAGACATATTCCCTCCCAGATGGGAACAAGTCCCGGAACTGCAATTCGACCTCCTTATCACGAGCGTCTTCAAGAAACTACCTCGCTATATAGCCCCATACGAGGATCCTCTAGTGGAGCTGATAGACTAGATGAAGCTGGTCCTAGCTCTGACCCTAGGTATATTTCCGAAGATTCAGAAATTAACTGCCTTCTTTTTATCACAGAGAACCCAAACCCTTCATTTCATGATTTTCTCGCTCTAGCGGTTAGAAAAAGGTTTGTGATCTCAAAAGGCAATATAGAATTCTTAGAAGAATACAAGGCCAAGTCAACTAAAAGAAAATATGAGTCTTCCTGGAAAAAGTGGGTTGCGTTTGTCAAAGCAAAAGCACCGAAAGAAATTTCAATAAACTACTGTCTGTCCTTCTTTGTCCACCTTCATAGCCAAGGTCTGGTGGCCAGTACGATAAATACGTGCAAGTCAGCCTTGACTAGGCCTCTCCTATATGCCTTCCAAGTGGATCTGGCGAATGAAATCTTTAATAAGATTCCAACGGCATGCTCTAGGCTTAAGCCCGTGGTACCACCAAAGCCCATCTCTTGGTCTTTGGACAAGGTCTTACATTATGCCTCATCTGTGAACAATGAAGATTGTTCCCCTAAGGATCTAACCCAAAAGGTTATTTTTCTGTTCACTATCGCCTCCGGGGCTAGAGTTAGTGAAATAGTGGCCTTATCCAGAGATGACGGTCACATTCAGTTCACGGAAGTGGGAGAACTGAATCTATTTCCTGATCCATCCTTTCTCGCTAAAAATGAGCTACCAACTAAAAGGTGGGGTCCCTGGTGAATCTGCCCTCTGAAGGAAGATGTCTCTTTATGTCCTGTAGAGTGTCTAAAGGTCTATCTTCGTAGAACTTCAGACTTCAGGGGAGGACAGCTCTTTAAAATAGAAACTTGTGGATCAAATTTATCCATAAAACAACTAAGGGCGAAGCTCACCTACTTTATTCGTAGAGCGGATCTGGACAGTACTCCCGCAGATCATGATCCGAGAAAGATTGCTTCATCACTGAACTTCTTTCAGTATATGGACTTTGAGTGCCTTCATTCATACACTGGATGGAAATCATCCAGAGTGTTTTACAAACACTATGGAAAACAAGTGCATGAACTGAAACACTTCGTAGTGGCGGCAGGTAGTGTATTAAAACCTGTCCCCTAATTACTGTAGTAAACAGTTTTTGGTTTGGGACCTCACATGTCCTCGCACATGTAACGGATGAGAATCATCCAGAGTGTTCTACAGACACTATGCTAGACAAATCCATGTTCTGAAGCAATATTTGGTGACGCCAGGTAGAATATTTAACCTGCCGTCTAATTCTATGATGAACAGCTAATTGACTGGGACTGTCAATTAAAGGGAGAAGAGGTCACCCTTCATAGGTGTGACTTCTTTTAATTAAGTGTTACTATGATAACCCTGGTTCTGTTCAAAATCCCAGGTGTGGAATTATACAGATAGCACTAGTGCCGGTGTACGAAGTACACAGTGCAGATAGAAGTAACCAGTACAGGAATGATGATGAGAATTTGTTTTATAATTTTTTTCAGTCTGAGAGTGGCACTCATCATTTCTTCCTTCAAGAAGGAAATATAGTCTCTGTACTTGTTACAGGTATAATCCCATTGTCATACTACATTCGTTTAACTGAACATCTTTTAGTCATTTATTAGTAATAAATGTCTATTAGAATATAGTGAGTCCACCTTCGCCAGACAATTGTATGTATACATGCCAGAGTTCTTCAACTTATCAAAGTAAGTATCCCTCATATATTTGTATGCATCAAATAATAGATATCAGAGACACTGATGTTATTTTAGCAAATATACAATTATGAGACTATTTGTATATTCAGTTTGTACTTAAGTTTGGTCATACTATGTATGTTAACCTCAAGATCCCTTTTCTACTGTCTAGAATGACTCTTCCCTGTAGGAGGCAGGAAGCACTAATATTGGTTACGATTAGTGATGGTGACGAATAACGGTAACGTCCCTTGTCTCATGTGGTCCCCATGACCATAGAAAAGGTTGCTATAAGGTTAAGGCACTGATTAAAAATCCACAGATACGCTAATGCTCTGGTATGCTTCCATCAGGACGACATGGCTTCAGCCCAAAAAACGGATTTTGAGCGAAGCGAAAAATCTCTTTTTGGGTGAGATGGCCATGTCGTCTTGATGGACCCAACCATCTCTTCTTAAAGAAAAGATCTTCACAGTATCCCTCCCGTGGTACCGTATCTGTAACACCACGCTCAATGCTACAAGGAATGTCCGCCGTCGTGGGAATGGCGCTGTTGTATTCCCAATATTATTACGTGAGCGGGGAGAGCCTTTGGACGGCTCCCTTTTGCCACATCCTCCTCGAAACCAAAACGCTTTTTGGGGTGCAGATTGCTATGGAGGCGTGTCAAGAATGCGTCCGCTGATATTATGCGATATCCTTTGGAGAAATTTTAAGGATATTCACACCAGGAGTTAGGATTCTGGATACTTAAAGGTAAAATTCTCTGGGAATATCACTGTAGTACATATATCCCTTCGGAAGCTACTTTAAGGAACTTCCATCAGGACAACATGGCCATCTCACCAAAAAATTGATTTTTTGCTTCGCTCAAAATCCATATTCCATATTCTATAAACAATAAAATTCTTCAGGAATTAGGCTACATAACCGATTCTTGATCTAGGAATAAGAGGGGCCATTTCTTCAATTTCCTCCATCTTCTAATTTTTCTTGATAAACTTGAACTTGATGTCATAAAAAAATTGTTACTAATTTTTTTTTTAATTTCCCACATGAAGCTATCTGGGATTAAAGTGCATTTTTGCTATTTTTTCGTGCACTTTGGGTTTGTTATTGTTTTTTGCATTTTAGGCATGTTAGGGTTCCTTGGATGCGTATGCTCACTTACAACTTTACAAACAGATATCACTTCAATATTCAGTATCGTATGTACTTTTGCTTTACAGTTCATATCAACAAGTTTCCAATAAATCTTGCTTACATATTTTCTTTCTTGCCTATAAATAAAGTTAAAGTATATCACAGCATCGAGTGCTTTTAATTATATATATCCTCGTAAAGGTTTATTACAAATCTAAATAAAGAAAAGGTTCTAGACTCAACTCATAAAAAAAGATAAATAAATTATAAGGATCTTTGTATTTCGAATTTCTCATTTCACCAATTTACTCCATTGGCAGGGAGGGGTGAGCAATCCAAAGAGGTCTCCTCGAGCTCACTTTATTTTCTAAAACTAGAGCATATGGGCTAACAAAAAACTAAAGTAGTCTTCTTAAATCATCCCGCTTTTCCTACATTAAGGTCACAAAGTCCGCACATAATTTCCTTGGTAGATTTGCTCAACAGCACATGGCCGTGGTTGCCAATGTGAACACTAGCTTTACGGGCATCCTGTAGAATAGATAATGTTCAAAATTATCATTGTATCAATTGATATCATAAAAAAAATTTTATCATTTCAATGGCCCAGTACAAATTTCAATACCTATTTTAGAAATTGAGCAATGGCCAGTGTAAGAAATTATCTTTTTCTAATACTACCATTGCGAGAAAAAATAGCAGAATTTAGGAATAGAAGGAAAGAAAAGTTTTTTTGTCAAAAAGTATACTTCAGAAAATTATAAATAATGCTTTATTCCTAAACTTGGCCATATTAGGTAACAAAAAACCAAGGTGGACAGTCATGTTAATAATAGCATAATGACGGCAAAAAGTCATTACATTTCACAGATAGGAAATCTCAACAAGTAACCTTTTGATATAACCTACTTAATAGATCTTTAATGTTCTGAGGACTTACATTTTAACCGAACCTGCTTTGCTAATTATTAGAATCATTTGCTACCAAGCACGTCAGTTTTTAAGGTAATTAAAAAAATTTTCTCGTATACAGGGCTATTTTCTCATGATGCAACTAAAATCCACTGGTTATATTCTTTAAAAAATCCTATGGGATATATCCTTTTTAAAGAAAAATAGGTATCAATAATTCATATATGAGCTTTTACTTAAAAAAGGAAATCAACTCTCAAAGCTAATGAGGGAGCAAGATAAGTAGGTGTCAAGATAACTCCCTTTTTAGAGTCTTCTTACACGGAAAAAAAAAATACAGCTATGATATCTATGTACTAGAAAATGTGTATATATGCAGGTTTCTACTGTCATTAATGCAATTTTTGTAGATTTGGTAAGCATAAATTATGAAGGTTTGAAATGTGATAGATATTTATTTGATTATTTAGGAGTGTAATTTCATGTTGCAATTCAAAACTAATAATTATGATTTTAACACTTAAAAAAAAAAGCTTATAAAGGTGTTAATTTCGGCTTTCTAATGCACACATTGTGGCTATATGAGTTTTGTTTATTCATAAAAATTATCAATGATTTTTTAATAGACAAATAATGTTGCAGTCCTTCTGCATGGAGGCTACCATATTTTATACTTATGTCATTCAGTATATTCTGTTATTAAAAAAGAATTGGACAATGAACCAATTTTTTCTTCTTCATATTTTTAATTCATATGTATATGCTTTATATAATGAATATATGCAATACTAGAATCTTACATAAACCAAATTGTGCTAAGACAATTATAAAATCTATAAAAATTAAAATCTAAAAACATAATTATTTAGAATTTAGCTACAAGTGCTATCGATATTGTGCCATAATTACTTACCTGTACTATTTACTAAATTTTTTTATAGCATATGAATACAGTATATTACTGAAAATTTGAAAAATAGAGTATTAAAGAAAATATTTTTATAGAAAATAAAGTGGATAATTTTAGGCACTGTTGAAGGTCCAAGCGTATTTTTTGATTTATTTATTTATTTATTTATTTATTTATTTATTTATTTTCTAAACTGAAGATCTACTGATAGGAGTAAAAAAGATAGTACTCTAAGCTATACCAGTGCAAATACATTTAATTTCCATTCAATAAAGTCAGAGGGGCTTGCACACTGTGGTGAATCTTCATTACCTTTAAAATTTTTACATTTACAAAATGTTAAGCAAGGAAGACCAAGCTTACGGCAGACACACCTCATACTAATGCATTTTGTGCAATTGCATACAACAGCACATTCTTAAGGAATTGTTGCTTATACCTTCTTCGCCATTAATAATTCTTCACACTCTTCAAACCCATGTGCAGTTGCTCCCAATACACTTGGTTGAGGATGTAATAAAGGGATCATTTGGTATGTGACAAAATATGCTCTTCGGATATGTTCATGAATGTCTTCGCTTGTTGGAGGAAGTTGATTAATAGATAATGTTCACTTCTCGAGGAGAACTGTCTGCAGTAGGCTGAAGGTAAGCAATACTGATCATTTCATTTCTCAGTGGGCCATCGATGTCTTTTGATCTGCCAGTGGTTGTATAGCGACCTGAAAAATCTTAGCTATAATGATGATGATGTCTGATTTCTTTCCCTACATAATGAAGAGGAAATAAGAGTTCCAGTCACCTTTCACAGCCGTGAAACGCCTTCTTTAGTATTCCTATGTACGAGCAAAAATATTCATACAGATTTTCTTGGGGGAATTTAAAGAAAATTGGTTAGATTATTCTTATGTAATTGGAAGAATAATGCTAAAAAACTTATTTCTTTATGCATTATGCCTAAAGTGATATTAGTAAATGTCATTTCTATTGTAGTTACTGTGAGAGGAATACATGCAATTTGTTATGTCAGAAGCTCACCTATTGTAGCTGTAATTTTCCGTATTGAAGGATTTTGTGGGTTAACTCCATAGTGACTAATTTACTAAATTTCAAGAAATTTATTATTCATATGAAGTAAAGTGCTGATAAATGTTAACTTTTAAACATTCCAATCATCTATTGCATGTACTTTTGTCAGGAACTGGAAAGTGACACTTCTTAGGAAGACCCTGGAGGTATCAATTTAGGGCATCATTCTGTATGGTGGGAGTCCCCGTGGTCTCAAAGCCAATTGGAGATTTTGGAAAGGTATCATCTGGGATTATAGCGTGACGGTAGTCTGTTTTGCTAGTTGAGTGGGTCATACTCCTGATGCGGAACTGAACCTTGGCCAACTGGAACCAGTGGAACATATCTCTATTGGAGAAGAGCGGAAGTTTCACTATCGTAGCATGGACAGATGACTAGACAAGCCATGGTTTGTTTTGGGGCTATGACTACCTGTCTAAGAGGCCACGTCTAGAAATAAGGTCTGGGCAATCTGTTTGTGTTTGTGTGTGTGTGTGTGTGTGTGTGTGTGTGTGGGCGTGGTCGGTGATGGACATAAATGAAGAAAACAACAGACAAACTGGTGAGCTGAGGCAGGCTGGGAGTTTGAGGTATTTTGTATATAAATTGTAGGTCACCAACATGACAGGAGTAAAGGAAGCATACAGTTAAGATGAGCTCCTGGACAGCTACCTTTATCTAACAACAACACCGGTATTAAATACTCAAAGAGGTCACATAAGGGAGACAACTGTGCATGCACATTCAGCGATTTATGTCAGTAAGGTTTACATTACATAGGAGTTACCAAAGTAATAACGACAATAAAATTAGCATGTCTTATTCAATAGCTTCAGTAGTTTAATTTGGTTGGAGTCAGAAAACAGCTAATGCATGTGTATTATAAAATAAACTGTGGAGAAGATAATCTTCTTTATGTTTTTGTTACTTTCTGAAAGTAAATTACACAGATCTTCCTTCCTTCTCATTACATGGCCATAGTATATCAGACGATCTACTAGACCGGCAGCCAATTAGATTTTAGGTATAAGAACGTGGTACCAATTACGAAGTAAAGGGATACATAGAAAATAATTGAGCATATGGAGTTCTGGACGTCTGCCGAGGACCACCTGTTGTGCTAGGCCGCTGGGTATCCCTAAACACGGCGGAAAATGATCCAGCATGATCATATGTAGATAGTACCATACAATATTTTTTAGGGCAGTGTAAACATCACACTGGTTAAGAAATGGCCAATGCCAGACAAAATCTCTTCTGCGTTAGGTTTGCCAGAACAAAAACCTAGGACAAAAATAGGACCGATCAAACATTCTTGGCATCACTTGAAACAGTTTATAAACTTCTATACAACTCAGGGAGTTCAGAATGGCCAATGCCAGGCAAATGACCTGCTACATTATGCCTACTAGACAAGCCCAAAGTTGACCCCCACCTTCTGCTCTGGAAAATGGATGTAGCTAGAACCTAAATGGTACTGAAATATACTACTTTAGAATGAAAGGTACCATCTTACGAAGTGCAATGTGACTCTTGCCAGACATAAAAGTGTTTTTATTACGTGCCCCAGAAACAAAACATAGGCCTAAAAGTAGGCTAGATCAAACATACTTGTTACCCCTTGGAAAAAAAAAAAAAAAAAAAAAAAAAAAAAAAAAACGTTTTACAAACTTTAACACATGTCAGGGAGTTCAGAATGGCCAATACCAGACAAATAATCTGCTACATTGTACCTGCCAGACTCATCCAAAGATCCCACATACCTTCTTCTCTGGAAAATTTGATGTACATAAAACACAGAAGCTAGTGAAGGAAAATACTGCATCCGTATCTAGAATTAAAAATAAAGTAAAAAGTAATACTCGCCATACATAGTACGATTGCATTGGATCCACCAGACACCCCAAAATAAGCCAAAAATGTTTGGGGGGAGTCTCGCAAAAAAGGGTCTAATCGTATTTTCTGATTTAAACATTATACTAAATTTATTGTCCCGGATGGAAACTCTACCAACGATATTAGTTTTCTTCTTTCTTTTTTTCTCTTGAGAACTTGTGCAAACCCAGGAAATCTCTTTATTATTTATATGCTACATGAAATGAAACGTTACGAGAGAGAGAGAGAGAGAGAGAGAGAGAGAGAGAGAGAGAGAGAGAGAGAGAGAGAGAGAGAGATAGAGAGAGTATTGTTTGATAAGGTCTACAATTAGCACGTTCATCGTCAAATTATATCCCCTATTTTCTTGTTTTTCATATTGCGAAAAATATAATTATATCTAACATTCATATAGTTGTTAATTGTCGATAAATGTAACCAAACCTTTGATTTACATTAAAATAACAGTATTGAATATAGTTAGTTAGATGTCTTGATTAAAAAATTAACATGATAAACCATTACTAGTTTTAGCCTAGTCCTGAATTATATCAGTTTTTCCACAATTCTAATATTGCTCTTTATAATACAAATGCATGAATATTATTTAGTTAATCGCCTTAACAGGAATATTATTTAAATGTCTTCAACGTATTTGCTATAAGCATATTCGTATTTACCTCGTTTATATTTTCTATAGTGAGATTTGAGTAATAAAAAAAAGGGGAACTTCGGATTTCATTTGTTCTATCACATCAGCTGCTTCGCCAAAATTAAACCATTAGAAAAATGATATATTAACCTACTTACCATAAAATCTTCTTAGCAATTCAGTTGTCGTATTGATCTTTTCATAATGTTTTAATGCAAGTTCATAACTGTTACATCAAAGACGATTATAAGAAAGATATCAAAAAGATTTTGACAAGAGTTACAACATACAAAAAGACAAAGATTTTGGACACAGAACACAATCACATAGGCGAAAGGATCCAAATCATTTAAATATTTCCTGGTCAGGTCTCGAAAAGCAAAGAAAATAGGTAGCAAAAGGTCAGTATGTTTTCTAGTGGGAAGGAATAGAATAATGCAATGATGAACCACCAACATTTTAAGATGGAAGTTTTTTATTCTATCTTCAGTAAAATTGTTTCAAAAATTGAAGAAATTTGTTTTTGTATATCCCAATTGGTTATTAAATACATATATGTACATTTTTTTTATGGTGAGTGTCAAGGAAGGTCACTAATAAGAAGGTAAAGACTGGAAGGCCAGTGATGTTATATTATTAGGTAGAAGGTAACCTTTATTTCCTGCCCTATGATAAAGTATGATGGGGACTAGAGTTTTAGGAAAAGGTCAACATTGAACTTAAAGGCCAGATAAAAAGAAACATTTAACTGTGTATCGGTAGCACATTTCACAATTTTTTTTTTTTACTTATGCTGTTAACTTTGTCTTCAAGCTTTGAATGTCCAGTAATTAATCTATATGGAATGGACACCTCAAGTAGATCTCCTACAATGAAGCATTATAATTGAAGGAAATCACTGCTCCTAACATTCAAATATTATTATAAACCTGTTTCATTCCAATGTTTTGAAATTGCTATTACACTTTGCAATAAGAAAATGAAAGCTTAATAAGTTATCGGAATCTATAAAAACCAAATATTCATGGTTCCTATGTTTGAATTATTGGGTTTGACTTATTAGTTTTAACCATATTCTTCAGGTTGATAAACGTCCATAATGCGTTACATCATAGATATAATTATTTGCTAAGTTTTATTGACTGTTAGTAATAGTTTAAGAGAAGTCACGTGAATATAAATAAGCGGAATCATAAATTCCTTCTAGCATATTTGACAGCGATAATAAAATTTCACCGAAGGTTCTCTCCATATGGTAGAAGTCATTCTAAAGACATTACTGCGTTTAGTAACATTTGGACTGAGAAGTCCAATTCTTATAGTGTACCTAAGGGAGATAGTGGGATACGCCTCTAACAAGGTAATGTTCGAAGCAGAAGAACATAAAGACATTATTCGTTGGTATTTTTTAAATATATTAAAGTTCACGTAAACAAATATCAACAACGCCATAATTTTCGGTATAATATAAGAAAATCAAGGATCGCAGAATTGAATTTAAAAGGATTATGTATTCCATGAATCTTAGCTAGAGCGGAGTGATGACTCTGGAAGTGAGGATGGCTTGTAACGTGTAATGTTCTGGAGGGAATGGCAAGTTAAGTTGAATATGTCTTACAACATATCTTGTAACATTAGAACCCTAGTAAATATTTTATGATTACCTATGCAGACCCAACGAAACAAAAAAATAGCATCTGCATAGATATCATATCTTCTGTTAAAATTTTTGCATATAATGTATAAGAATTTTCATATATCTACGGTACATCAGTATTGAAGATCAAGCTTTTGATTAACTAAAAGACTGCTTGGTTAACAGACACTTTTATTCTTTATATGAACCATTAAACCGAAGAGCATCTCCGGGGAGTGTACTGGGCCCAGTCATATTCTCTTTGTATAGTATTGGTATATCTAAATTACTACAAAAGTCATGGAGTCACGTTCATACAATTCGCAGAGGATACACCGTTTCACTTCATGAATTATATAGACGACATTGCTTAAAATAAAACTAATTCTTATCCGTATTAGAGAATGGATAACAATAAAACAACTAGAAGTAGATAAAAATAAAATTCAGTTTATGATGGTTGGAAAAAGAAAACAACCTAACAAACTTGGGCGGCATCCAAAAAAAAAAATAACAACAGTGTACCGATAGTTGGTTGTTCTTCAAGGCCCAAATGGATAATATCGTAAAAACTGCTGAATATCATTTTCGAGAAAAATGCTTTTATGAAGGAGTACCTGCATGAACATCCTGTAAGAAAACTTGCAATATACAGTGTTATTACAAGGATTGACTACTGTAACTTCATCTACCAGAATCATACCAAATCACAACTTAAGAAATTACAGAACACAGTAAAGAGAGGAGCAAGACTGATAAAAAGTATCCCACCCCGAGAAAGGATAACTCCTAAAGTCATTGATTCAGACTGGTTGCATATTAAAGCCAGAATAGAGTTTAAAACATGTACACTAACCCATTAAGTTACAGAACCCAACGCATAAGATATCTGAGAGAATTGCTCTATATTGTGTAGCCAACAAATCACATTGACACGAGCATAGTTACAGAGGATAAGTTGAATTCACCACGCCTCTCAGTCAACTAGCACCTGAACACGCCGACAGGACCAGATCGCTAAACCCCACAAATATCACTTACGTGACCTCCTACTTCAACAAGGTAAAGATTTTCTCCAAGCTCGACCTCCTGAAGGTGTATTATCAAGTTCCTATAAATTCAGAAGACATCCCTAAGACCACCATCACCACCCCTTTGGTTCATACACCTTCAAATAATCATGTTATGTCCTTCATAATGCTAGGGCCACTTTTCAACGTCTCATGGATAACACGAAAGGGGACCCCCCCTTCTGTCTATATTATATGGACGAAATACTTGTGTTTTCTTCCTCCAAAGAGGAACACCTCCGTCATCTAAGCATCGTGCATGACCATCTAGAAGAGAACAGCCTTGTACTTCGGTATAACAAGTGTACCTTTGGTGCCAACGAAGTATCGTTCTTAGGGCACCACATCACTCTTGAAGGAGTACACACCCTCCCTCAGAAGGTAGCAGCCGCTCACAACTTTCCCACGCCTTCGACCCGCAAAACACTACAAGAATTCTTTGGTATGATAAACTATTACCACAATTTCTTGCTAGCCTTTGTTGCCACTCTTGCCCCCCTCTCCACCTCCCTCAAAGGCAACCCAAAAGTCTTGAAGTGGGATCCCCTTCAAAGCGCTGCAAGAATTCTTTAGTATGATCAACTGTTACCACAATTTTCTTCCAGCCATTGTTGCCTCTCTTGGCAAACCAAAAGTCCTGAAGTGGGGTCTCCTTCAAGAACCGGACTTTTGTAACACAAAAAATCCACTGTCAACCGCAGCTGCTCTCAGTTTTCCCATACCACAAGCACCTCTTTTTCACTCTACTGATGATAGTGACGTCGCTATTTTGGTATTACTTGAGCTGGTGGTCAATGGCTTGCACTGCCCATTGCCCTTCTTCAGTAGAAAAATGTTCAAGGGGGAATCCGTCTACTCTACCTTCGACCGCAAATTACTGGTGGTGCACTTGGCTGTCCGTAACATAAACCACTTCTTGGAAGGTATGCCCTTCGTTATTCGCACGGACCACACGACTCTGGTGCATTCCTTTACTCGACAGTCAGATGCCTGGTCTGGCTGTCAACGCCGACCTCTCTCCCCTGTGGCTGAATACATTTATACCCTTCAACACGTCTCTGAGAAAATGACTCCCAATGCTGAGGCCTTGTCAAGAAACACTAGTTGCCTTTCAACTTAGATTGGATTACAACTCCTTCGCAGAAGCCAAACAAAAAGACCCAATGTACCAAGCATGTAGAATATCCTGCACATCCCTCAATTAGGAGGATATCCCTCTCAACAACTCCAACGTCATCCCATGTGCTGACAGGTATTGGATTTCATTCATGGTCTTTCACATCCCTCTTTCATGGCATCATGAAAAATACTAAGGATTGGGTTCGCACCTATACTTCATGACTAATCTCAAAAGTATAGCAACACATAAATTCAGGAGTGAGCACCTTTCCTCAACCTCAAAGTCAGTTTGCCCACATTCTTGTGAAGGTAGGCTGGCCGCTACCCACATCACAAGGACATCGTTATCTGTTTACCATCATTAACTGCTCCACTCATTGGCCCTAAGCTATTCCCATTGAAACTTCAACATCCGCCTCATGTACATCTATCTACTTTACTCTCAGGATGAACAATGATATTATGTATCCCAGAGCATGTCACTTCTGATAGGGGTACAACTTTCACCTTTCAATATTGGACATCACCCTACATCAGACAACCGCCTACAAACCTACTGCCAACGGAACAGTTGAACGTTTTCATCTCACCCTCAAAGCAGTTTTGATATACTGCTGCAAGGACTCCAACTGGTTTACCCAGCTCCTCTGGGTCCTCCTGGAACTAAGGACCACTTCTAAAGATGGCTAGGATGTCTCGACAGCTGAAATGGTGTATGGCGACCCATTGGAAGACCCTGCCAAATATTTTCTGTCTGCAACCTCCTCCGTCAATCTCCAGCGCTTACTTCACGTTGTAGGAAAATTTACTCCTTACTGCCAGACTTACAAGCCCCCATCTAAGCAACACCTACCGACGAATATGCACTTGGGAATGCACTTTTTCTTGCGCAATGACATTAGGAAGCCACCGCTAATGCTGCATTACACGGGCCATTTCCTTGCGATCCATCGTGTGCCAAAAGCATTCTTGATTAACATGTGTGGGAAAGAATACTAGTTCTCCATAGATTGCCTTAAACCTGCCTATCTCCTGCCAGATAACCCACATAAAGTACACTTCTGAAGACCAGACTACCCTATTTCACATGCACGTAATTTTTAGGGAGGGGTGCATATACAGCACGTGTTTCAGATACGCTCTTACAATGTAACAGTTTTGATTGTTATCTTATCATTCACCCTTCCCTGCACTGTTAGTAAAATTATTTGTATGAAATGGATAGTTCATGACTAATGTTTAAATTTTTGTGACGTTCTTGCTTGGAAGTCCTAGTATTTAAGCTCGATGTGTGTTTAGTAAAGTTTAGTTGCATTCACCTCGTCTCTCAGCTATCACCTAACTGGCTCCTTGTACAAGTTCCTACTCTTTACTTTGTAATTCTCAGGTTTATATTCCATATAAGATTAAATTAAAAATAACTTTCTTGTCAATCCCTTTTTGGCATGCTTCTTTCACTCTCTGTCTCACAGCTGTCTAAGCACTTCCCTACTATGTTATTACTGGTTCACCGCAGAAAAACTTAGTTTTCTCCGGTGTTACAATACTATCTTCAACTTCAATATTTATTCAAACATATCCTTCTTTATAACAAATCATTAACTATGCGCTTCCAATGTTTACATCAGTTCTTTCCTCTCTATGGCTCTACTCCGTGCTACAAACCTTTAATTTAGTTCCTATTTTTACATCTGCTATAAAGACTAAATCATCATTTAATATTAACTCACTCAATTTTTCATTGTTTCTTAATTCAGATAGAAAAGTATCTATAACCACAGGGAACAAAAATGGAATTGGAAAAGATATCCGATGGAACATCAGCAATTTATACGGTACTTTTCCCTTTCTCAAAATCCAAGACTAACCTTTTTGGTACACTGACATATTCCATTTCAAGATCCAAATGACATGTAAACTTTCTTTGTTCTTCCAGTTCCATGTCTTACACGTTTCGTACTATTAAAATAGCATCCTCGTTTCTCTTTCCTTTTATAAATCTAAACTGCTACTCATATACGTATATCCATTAACTGTCACATTTCTTTCTAATATTCTTTCTAGTATCTTGAATACATCATTAAAATTCTTTATTCCACTCCAGTACCCATAGTTTCACATGCCCCTTCGGTATCTATGTAATTCAATTATCCAAATATATTACGTGTCCCATGGAATTTTTTTTTAAATACCAATTTTTTTTTTAAATAAACATTGTGTATACCCATTCTTTGCCTAGATTCCCTAATGACTTCATATTTTTTATTGTTGCCTCTAACTGCTGCAGCTTTATTCCCTTTCCTTTCTCTATATTATTGCTAATTTACCTCTCAATGTTTTGCAATTAATTTTTGTACGAGAGGCAAATTTTCAGTTTTTTACTGCACACTCATTCCCAATTTTTAATAATTGTGAAAACTAGTCTTTCCATCTCCTCTTGACTTCCTCTTCCTTAGTTGATATATTTCCATTTTTTTTTACTTCCATAACTTTGCATCGCCTACTGCTTCCCACTCTTTTCTTCTCCTTTCTTCAATTCCCACCGTCTCTTGCAACTCTCTCCTGGCTTCTCCATTTACAATTTCTACTACTTTTTATATTTCCATCTTTACTGGTTGATATTTCTATCTTATTTGTCAATTTTTATCTTCTTTCTAGCCATATTCTGGCTATACTCTTTCCCTTAACCGTTGTGTGAACCTAAAGATTCTACCACTATGCCTCTTTTTTCTATTGCTGCTTAAATTTTGTCATCTCACAAAAATCTGGTGCTGCCTGCACCACAATCTCATTGATAACATCCCATATCTCTTCAGGACTTTTTGACGTCCCTTTGTATATTTTTCTTTTCTGGCACTTTCCACTTTACTTCTGAATTCTGTTGCGTTCTTCCTTTAAGATTGCATGATTTGATATTCTTTTTCGAAGCTTTTGCTTTTCTTTTCTTTATAACTTGCAACTAAAACATGCCACTACCACTTCATGTTAGGCTATAGTTGAATCAGTTGAAATAGATTCCCAATCCATGATAATTTTATTGTCTTCCTTCACTACCAATCATATTACTAAATGACTTCTTTTTATCAAATTTTCTCATCCAGACTTCCAGGTTCTTAGCTTCTGCTAATTCCAACAATCTTTTACCTCCCTTGTTTCCTCCTCCGACACATTTACCTCTATACGTGTAGAACTATCCTCTCTATGGGAACTTATGTCCCCTGGTAAATATAGAATTACACATAATGGAACTCTTTCAATGTATATATTCTTGAAATTTCCATCTGAATTTCTCCTTTGCTTTAATATTCCTTAGTAGAGGGGCACATGCCGAGATGATATGCCATATTGTCCTATCTTCCTCAAACATTAATTCCTTAAGCCCGTCACTGATTTTCTGTATTTTTGTGACATTCTCGTGCGAATCTAAACCGGGTATAATTTGTATTCTATTTCTCCTTGTGTATTCCCATGAATAACAAACCTCATAGCGATCTCTAATCTTCCTTGCACTCTTCCCTTTCCATTTAGTGTCCTTTGTGTGTATATATTTGTAGTGTATATATATATATATATATATATATATATATATATATATATATATATATATATATATATATATATATATATATATATATATATATATATATATATATATATACTTTTACTTACTTTTACTTTTAGGGGTTTATTTCTCGCCCTCCATCAAACACTAAAGGTCTGTTGAGGCAGGCCTTGGTGTGTGAAAAAATAATTCCTTTCCAGTTAATATTTTTCTCAGTATCGTTATCAGTTATTTCGCTAGCATTTGTATTCAGGCTTAATAGTTTTCAGGTCACTATTATAACACTTTCTAAAAAGATAAGTCTTCAGGTTTTTCTTGAAGGCTGCCACATTTGTGCTATTCTTGACATCGAGTGGAAGGTCGTTAAAGAGTCTCGGTGCAGCATAACTGAACGTTCTTCCTCCTATTGCATGATTCACACTAATTTCGAATAGTCTACGTGGGTCATCTGCATGTCTAACTCTTACAGCGGCGCTGGTAGCTTCAGGGTAGGGGACCAAGCAATCACGAAGATATTTAGGCTTATCACTTGTAAGTGCTTTGTGAGTCAACAAGCAAATTTTAAATTCAATTCTAGCCTTAACAGGTAACCAATGTAGATCGATCAGTGCAGGAGTTATTCTCTCCCGAAATTTAATGCCTTTTATCAGTCTAGCCGCCCGGTTTTGCACATTTTGAAGCTTTCTTAGTTGTGTATTGGGCAATTTGTAGTACAGAGAATTGCAATAATCAAGCCTTGATATTACATGACTCATCACTAAAATTTTTGTACTGCCCTCTGTTAAATATTTTCTAATAAATGCTATGTTTCTCAGGTGATAGTTACACACTTTCACTGTGTTCACAATTTGGTCCTTCATTGACAAATTACAGTCTATCAGTACACCCAAATTTTTCACAACAGGCACAATCCCAACATCAGCATCACCAATTTTTATACTTTGAATTAACTGGTAATTCTTCAAAGCCACCCTTGTGCCAAAGAACATACATTCTGTTTTATCATCATTTAATTTGAGCTTTTTCCTCTGCATCCATGTTTTTATTTCAGTCATTATCTCATCAATTTTCTTCCCTGTATCTTGTGTTGTTGAAATTGAGAGGTAAAACTGAGTATCATCTGCATATAGTTTAAAACCCACTTTTTGTTTTTTCAAGATGTGTGATAGCTCGATAGTATATATGTTAAACAAGATAGGGCCCAGGACACTACCCTGTGGTACACCCTTCATAAGAATTCTCTCATTGGATCGGTTTCCAGAAACTTCTACAATAGTCTTCCTGTTCACTAAGTAACTTCGCAAAAATTTCAGTGCTTCCTGAGTCACTCCAATAGACTTTAAGTCGTCAAGTAAGTACTCGTGCACAACAGTGTCAAAAGCAGCACTAAGATCTAACATAATTAAAATTCCACACTTTTCCCCATCAAGAAGACCTATCATATCATTCATTATTGAGCACAAAGTAGTTTCTGTAGAATGATTAGCTCTGTAGGCCGATTGATTTTCCGGGAATACCTCTAACTCGTCAATATGCGCCCATAATTGCTCACTTATGACTTTTTCAATAAGCTTTGACATGTAGGATAAATTTGAAATGGGCCTATATGAATTTAGCTCGTTTACATCACCTTTCCCTTTGTAAATTGGTTTGATCAACGCAGTTTTTTCACAGCTAGGAAAACAGGATTGTGATATACTTAGGTTAATTATGTTCAGGTAAATATTATATACGACTTGTTTGTTTGGAGTTTCACTTATTGAACTGTTTGGGAAAGGGTCGTTTCCACAATATGTATTCTTCATCTCTCTCATAACCTTTAACAAGTCGCACATATTTATTTCCTTAATATTTATTAACTTCTTTCCCTCCTTCACTGGCATAGCTGACTGTCCTTCCAAGTGATTTTGGGGGAAGCCTCTATAGATTTTATCAATTTTTTCACTAAAGAATATAGCAAAACTCTCTGCACAAACATTGTCAGGCAAGACATATTTTTTCTTTAATCCCATCAAATCATCAAGACTTTTGTGAAAGTCCTACATGTTATTGGTTTTTTTACATTCGCCGTTGTAGAATTTTCTTTTTGTTTTTTTTAACAGGATGTTATAGTCATTTCTGGCCTTATTATATAGATTTCTGGCTTGTAAGGATTTGGCTCTTTTCCATCTACCTTCCATCTTACGTCTGTGTCTTTTTGCCTTTAATAGCTCACTATTATGCCATCTAACATTTTCGCGTACCACTATTTGTTTGTTCTTTATGGGACACATGGTATCGTACATTTTTCCAAAATTGTCGTTGTATTTCTTGGTATAGCACCCAACGCATTCTATGTCTACCATATGTTCACATTGTGTGTTCACACAAGACATTTGTGCTACACTAGCTTCAATAAAATTCTCAGCATCAAAATTTTCCCGTTCCCTATATGTGATCCATTTTTCCAATACTCTGGTGCAATTTATATTAACATTAAAGGTGATGAGTTTATGTGTTTTTGAGATCTCAAAGTCTGGTTCCACTTCAAGGTTTTTTATTAGGTCTGAGTCTTTTCCACATATGACCAAGTCGAGTGTATGACCACCTACTGACGTTGATACCAAAACAGTTTATTAAATTAAACATCTCAAATACTTCCTTGAGTTCTTTAGCCTTAATATCATTTTCATCATCTACCCAACAGTTGAAGTCTCCACCAATTAATGTATTTTTAATATCGTCCATCACACCCACAAGAATACTAAATTCTTCAATGAATTTAGTCATATTACTCGCTGGTGGTCTATATAATGATATTATATTCAATACCTTATTGTTTCTTGTCAGTTTTAAACAGATATATTCAAACGTTTCAAATACTATTTCATTCATGATAGAAACCCTACAGAAAGTTTTCGACACAAAGACACCCACTCCTCCTCCAGTTTTGTCCTTTCTTGGTATGTGGTAGAAATCATGAGTACACGGCGTCATCTCCTGAATCTTTGAGTTATCACTAATATTTCCCTGCAACCAAGTTTCCGTTAGTAAGCATAAATCTAATTCCATTTCGTTAATAAGATTTCTAATCTTTATGGTTTTATTCCCCACCGATTGAATATTTATCAGACCACACTTAACCAATGGGCTACACTCCATGATCGGTTCTATTTTTTATCCTGGTAAGCTCCTCCTTGTATACTTTACAGTTATCGTCATATGTCTTATGATTCGTATCATTGTAATTCCTCATTGTGCAGTTATGACACTTTAACGTATTTACAGTACAATCCGTGGTTCGATGATCCTGGCTACACTTGGCACATACCTGAGTCTTGCTACAATTTTCAGCAGTATGACCAAATTCCTGGCATTTATAACACTGAAATACATTGTAGGAATCATAGATTTTACAGCATCCTCCAAGCGTGGTATATACTCTATCATCTCTTTTACGGAAGACTTCCCTGATAGTTGGACTACACTTTATAATGACGTGTAATTTACCGCTTTGCCTTGATTTAAACTTCCTGATCAATTTAAAGTCTTCTTCATTTTCACATATATCATTCAACCATTCATTCTTCTCCATTATACTGGCAATTATATCATCTTCATTTTCATCAATATTGCAGACCTTGATCTTCGGTTTAAGTAGATCCTTTTTATCTACTTCTACCTTAATGTCATTCTTGACCTCTTCTAAGTCATTTTTAGCCTTTTCTAACCCAGTTTTATCCGCAAAATTAACTACCAAGTGGCCTTGTTTAGAGGTTTTGACCTGTTCGACATTCGTGGTTATCTTCTTCATGATAGTTTTCTTGATATCTGAAGCCTTCTTATTTTCCTCCGTAGATTTTATAACCAAAGTGTTTCTTGATTTCAACTTACTTGCATATGTAGTCTTGGTCACATTCTCTTTTTCGTATTCCATAAGTTTCTCTTTCAGCTCAACAATTTCTTGACGCATATCAATGTATTGAGCAGTTATCATATCCATAAAACCAGACATCTGTTGTTGTACATTTACCTTCATCTCTGCTATGTTGATGCTTAGTCTCGTCATGTCATCAACACATGCAGTCTCAACACATTTTGGACATTTATAAATGATGTTCCTGCTTTTTAAAAGAGTACTTGTACCATCCCTTAAATTAGAGCAAGCTACTTCATCATAGTACCATCTTTGGCATTGATCGCATTGTATCCCATCATCGACATAGGACTCATAGTGCCCACACATGCCATGATTGCCTCCGTCATCACATTCTTCATAAGCTGCTGCCATTATATTTTCCTCTTTTCCTTGGAGTACCGTGTCGATTTCAGTCACAAATAGATCGAGATCATTCACGGGATTACGTTTTCCTTTTCGTTTTCTAAGGAAGGACATATTGAATCATTTTTCAATGAACTTTTCAAGTAGCCCCACCCCAACGCAAAAATGCTGGGTCAGGCCTTTCACTACAGACCTCATATACAAGGAAACCACTGATTTTAGCACTATATTTCACTAATATCAATACTAGCAAACACCCACAAAGAGATTTTTCATAGTATAAACAACGAGATACACAATGATTCCGTTTAAAGCCAGATTCGATACAGAGCATTGAAACACACGTCCACACCCGCGGACATTATATAATTACTATATATATATATATATATATATATATATATATATATATATATATATATATATATATATATATATATATATATATATATATATATATATATATATATATATATATATAATGAGAATTTTCTTTCCCGGCATGATATAAACCAACCCTCTTTTCTTTCCTTACCTAAGAGGCTACTGATATTCCAATTAACATTTCTAATAATTCATTCTTTTTCCAATCTTATCTCCTCACTAACTTACTTGTATTTTCCGTGTAAAAAGGACACATCAATGGTAAGACGCACCTTATATTTAGCTAGGCAATTTTTGGGAAAAAAAAATTAATTGGGGATTTTACAACTAATCGTAGCAACAATCCCTAGTTGGTCATTCAACAGCGGGATTTTTCGTCTGGCACAGAATATATACACATTTTGGGAGTATCATGAAATATTCTAGGTAAATATTAATTAGCTGTATAAATGTTATGTTAATCTTATTACATAACCACATTAAAACCACGAACGAAACCAGTCGTAGTTCTGTCTATGCGTATCAATGTTTTTTAAGTATTGGTGTACATAACAAGTGTTGCTAAATGTTCCTGATTAAATTTCGGTAAAGAAGTAAAATTCCAGTAATGTTTCCGGAATTCCTTAAGCAAGCCTATACATTCTAATACAAAAAGAATTACTGCAGTGATCTTATAAAAAAAAATATAAAATTTCACTAGGAGGAATATTTTTCTGCTCTCTGTGTGACTGACTCTAGGTCTAGTTGGTTTAGAGATATCTTGGTAATAATACACCAATGTTACACTGAAATCGTTTTTCAAGGTCGCATTCTACAATTATGTATTGTTTAGAAACTCAGGCAACAAAGACATTATCAAATGATTGCTTTATTAAAGATACCAATGAGACATAAGAAACTAGATAGACCACATTGGCCAAGCAAACACAGCATATTTCACTCCATGTTGAAGTGATGTATACGTAAACAAGAACATTTTAACAAACTAATGCCTAAAATGTTGACGACTTCATATTGGTATTTATCTAAGGCATCTGCGTTACAAATTTTTCGGCATTCGGTTATAATACCAGGGCATAGATTTTTTTATCAGAATGTATATAAAAAAAAGGATCACGAATTACTCAAGACTTAATCTTACATTACATATTTTAATTTTCCCTGTGGTTCTTTTGCATATATATATATATATATATATATATATATATATATATATATATATATATATATATATATATATATATATATATATATATATATATATATTATCATCGTCTCCTCCTACGCTTCGGTTAGATTTAGCCTGTCATCTCTATCTTGAGCTTTTAATTCAATACTTCTCCATTAATCATTTCCTACTTCGCGCTGCATAGTAATCAGCTATATAGGCTTGGGTCTTCCAACTCTTCTAGTGCCTGGTAGAGCCCAGCTGAATATTTTGTGAACTAATCTCTCTTGTGGAATGCGAAGAGCATGCCCAAACCATCTCCATCTACCCGTCATCATGATCTCTTCCACATATGGCACTCGAGTAATCTCTTTTATGGTTTCATTTTTATTCCTGTTCTAACATTTAACCCCCAATATCCTTCTGAAGGCTTTGTTTTCAAATCTAATAAATATATTGGAGATGGTTTCATTGTCATACCATGACTCATGTCCATAGAGTAACACCGATCTTTTTAAACCGACATACAGTCTGATTTTTATATGTAATTTCCGGTGATTTGATTTCCAAATTTTACTTAACCTATCCATTGTCTGATTCGCTTTTTTTTAAATCTTTAACTAAACTCCAATTCTAAAGACCCTGTATTGGAGATCATAGTTCCTAAATACATAAATGATTCTACTTCATTAATCCTTTCTCCTTCCACTGATATTTTATCTTCCGTTGCATACCCCGTTCTCATCATCTGCCTTTCTTCTATTTATTTTCAGCCCAACCTCGTGTGATATATCATGCATTATGGTAAGCAGGCATCGCATATCCTGTGGTGTTCTGCTAACAAGGACAGCATCATCAGCATAATCATGGTGTGCTAAATTCCTATCACCAATCCAGTCTAATCCCTCTCCAATGTATCCGACTGTTCTACGCATTACATAATCCACGAGGAAGAAAAGCATAGGTACAACAGTACTCCAACGTTCACTGGTAATTCATTTGATAAGACTCCTTTAACATTAACTTTGCACTTGTTATATTAATGAACAGACTTAATCAAATTTACACATTCAAAAGGAATTAAATAATAAAGTAGGACTCTACATAAAATTGGCTGGTGCACACTATCAAAGGCTTTTTCATAGTCTGCAAATGCCATCAAAAGCGGATTTCTATATTCTACGCATTGATGTACATGTCTGTAAATGAAAATTTCGTCAGTGCAATATCTCTGGGAGTCACTTCATTTTCGGCCCTTATCATCTCGTCAGTTATTGCATCGTACACAGGGGCTTTCCTTCTCTTTATTTTTTTTTAGGATAGCTTCGACTTCAAACACGCTGAATTCATTCTTGGGGGCATCAAAGTCTTCATCAGCTTCATGTACATCATTCAAATTATTCCCTTCATATGTCCTATTCATAACCTCACTAAAGTGTTCAATTCAGTGTTGTCTTTCTTCATCTGTTGTTGCTATATCAGATCCATTTGATGGATATATGCTTCTTCGTCTCTTCCCCCATAGAGATTTCTTTAATAATTCTATGAGCAATTCTTACACCATAGCCACTTCCTGAATTCACTCCTTTGTCAGCCTTATCTGCTTTACTGTCTAGATATTCTCTTCAATAATTCTTGGCTTTTGTTTTGACCTCATTATCAATACTGGAATACTTAACATGCTCTACCTTGTAATTTTCATTACTTCGTCGAAAACTTTTAACAATCAATTTCATTCTTAGCTTTTCTTTTAACCTTACTTTCAATATTGGAGTATTTAGCATGCTCTACCTTATACTTCCTCGAAAACTTTCCCCAATCAATTTTTGTTTTTGTCTCCTTTTTTTAGTATCCAAGTATCATTTGACATCCATGATTTTTTACTTGTA
>NC_090730.1:73428408-73438408 GCF_036898095.1 Palaemon carinicauda | reverse complement strand
CAGTCCAAGAGATCAAAAAATAAGCTGCGTGGGTTGAGGTCTGCATCAAACTGAGTGTTCCTCTAGTTATTATTATTATTATTATTATTATTATTATTATTATTATTATTATTATTATTATTATTATTATTAGCCTAGCTACAAACCTATTTGAAAAAGCAAGATGCTATAAGGCCAAAGAAGCCAACAGGAAGAAAGAGCCTAGTGATGAGAGGAAATAAAGAAATAGATAAACTACGATAGAAGCAATGATCGATATCAATAAAATATTTTAGGAACAGTAGCAACATCAAACAGACCTTTCATAATATGTAAAAGAAACTTGTGAAATAGTCCGACATTCTAACAATAGAAAATCATATCGTGATCTCTCCTGTCGTTACATATAAAACTTCATTAATAAACCAGGATAAACTAACAATTTCATTTTCAATCTGATTGAAACATTTACCTAGTACATTTAAAAATGAGACATTAAAGATGCATGTATTCCATGAATAGAAACACACACACACATCACACACACACTAATGAAATCAAAGCATGACCACTTTTCCTGACTGGAGAACCAACCTTACTTGTTATAACGCTAGGGGAGTCAGTTTATACGAGGTCCATGCAGTTTCCAGCCCTGTGAGTAGCTTCGCTTATGATTTGCTCACTGCCTGATTCAGAGGCAAAGTTTAAAGTTCTTAAACCATGGCAATCGGTATGGGAAACAAAACTTAACAACTCCCTATGGTGAGCATTGAGATCAACAAGAAAGACAAAAAGAGGCCTTTCTATCGTCTTCTTGTATCTTAGCCATAATGGTAAGAAGACAATCGAAGATAGAACCATCCATGTCCGGATTCCGGTAGATTGAACAGAAATAGAAGTTGTTATGTTTACCACAAACTTCTATTACCTGAATCTCATGACAGCCATATTCATTGCAGGACTTATGAGAAGCAGGGTACTCAGTCCTCATACACACCGCCATTCTCCTGATGCTAAGGATGGCATAACTTTTCAACATTATTGACTTCTTAAAACCAGCTTTAAGGAACTCAGATGAGTGCTTCATATAAGAAACCAAAGTTTCTGAGCACAAAAAAATATCATACTGTGTGGACGCACCTATAAGGTCTTGAATATTTGCATGAAGACCACGAATATTTCAATACAGTGGACAACATTGACGAAATCTAGGACGTACTGGTTCCGTATTTTGCTCAATGTCTCCAGAGAGCATAAGAATTAATGTTAATAAAAAATGATAACAAAAACAGTCATTTTAGAGGAAATAAAAGGATGATTGATCAAACCTATAGACTTAATAAAAAAGTAAAAAAAACTGGTGAACATGGAGCCGATACGCCATGCAGGGCTAAATGCCTTCCAGGATAACCACTTCAACTGAAGGGAGGACAGTAAGCATAGTTTTTAGAAGAAATCGAATGAGATAAGAAAACGGCAACCTCTTGATAAACCACCCGGAATCCATGGCCCATCTATTAAGCCTGCCGAATAAGATAGAATAGTCCGCTCGAGTGTATCCTCAAACAAGAGAACTCTAACACAAGACAGTGGGAAACCACGGTACAGAGGCTATGGTAATACCCGAGACAAGAGAACAATGATTTGATTTTGGAGTGTCCTTCTCCTAGAAGAGCTGCTTACCATAGCTAAAGAGTCTCTTCTACCCTTATCAAGAGGAAAGTAGCCACTGACCTATCACAGTACATTAATTAGCACCTTGAGCGAAGAAGTGTTTGATAATTTCGATTGTTGTCAGGTGTTTGAGGAAAGACGAGAATGTGTAAAGAATACGCCAGACTATTCAGTATGTGTGTAGGCAAAGAAAAATGAGCTGTAACCAGAGAGAGGAACCTATGCATTACTACCTGGCCAGTCAAAGGATCCAATAACTCTTTAGCAGTAGTATCTCAACGGGTGGCTAGTGTCCTGGCCAGCATACTCTCTACCACCTAGTTGATTAAAGTTAATCTTTCTTCTTATTCTGCATAAGTGTTTTTATCTTCTGACCATCGTTTACATTCACATCTTCCCTGGCAGTTCCATCCAATTCCGTCCTGTTCGTAATACTAGGCATGTATTTACTTCTAACAGTCAGCCCATCACCATCATAAGGCTCAATACTGCACAATATCCAAGAAGTTTTATTCAAGCTATGACCAAGTTGTGGAATAATCTTCATAATCGGGTAGTTGAATCGGTAAAAATTCAAAACTTCAAACTTGCAGAAAATATATATATGTTGAACAGACTGACATGAGACTTTTTATAATTCATATATGAAATATCTGTTTTAATGTTATTAATGCTTTTGAAATATTTTATTTTGATTATTCCTATTTTGTTATACTGTTTATTTACTTCTCTATTTCCCTTCCTCACTGGGATATTTTTTTTTCCTGTTGGAGCCCTTGGGCTTAGAGTATCTTACTTTTCCAACCAGGGTTGTAGCTTAGCTAGTAGTATTAGTAATAATAATAATAATAATAATAATAATAATAATAATAATAATTATAATAATAATATGATCTCTGTAAATTTTTAATATATTACTGATAACGAACTTGGCGTAAATTTTTCAAGTCTTTTGTTACTATATTTTAGTAAATTAGTATAATAATAAACTTTATCTAAGTCATAGGTTTTGAACATTCTTGAAAACATGTTGTGAAAAGTTCATCGAGCTTTACTACTGTAAAATCTCCTACATATATTATTGAATCGATTCCAGGGCTATATTCCACTGCTTGGCCTCTCTTTTTGCCTTTTAAAGTTTTCTTTGATTCCCCTAAGGCTATATTTGGGTCAGCTCATATGTTTCATTATTTATATTGGCTAAGTTATTTCTTGTATCATTATTCTATAGCATCTAATAGAAATTATCTGCTATATTCATCACTCCATCTCTTTTGTTGATAATGCTGTCATTTTTATCCTTTAAGGAAAATATCTGTTGACACCCTAATCAGAGTGTTCTTTTGATCAATTTGATAGCTCTTCCTTTCTTTAGGGTTTCCTCAATTTTAATCTGACTCTGTTTACGAATATCGTGGGTTTCTAGTTTGTTTATTTTCATACATCAACTGCTAATGCTATGATATCTCTTGGATTTTACCCTCACTTGCAGTAAATGTCTATTTTTTTTTTCTGAGTATCTGGAATTTTTTCTTGATCTTATTTAGGAACTTTTCCACCTATCTATTGTGCTGATTCTAATACAAATCTTGTTAGATTAATGTCCATTTGTTTTCTACTTCCTTCAATTTCATCACATAGCTTGAAATATCTATTTGTATTGCGAAACCTTACTCTTTAGTTTTATATTTGATTGCAGGAGTGTTTTTCTTTCCTAAAACTAAGTTTTCATATGCTCTCCGTAATGTTCCCTCTCACAATTCTATGGTTGCTTTACTTTAACTTGTTTAACACTGTTATATCTTTAACTAAATAAAATTTCTCACTAAAAAATATTTTTTTTCCGTTTTTCATTTTTCCGTTTGAGCTTTCATAAATCCATTTTGTTTATCCTTTTTTTTATTTTTAATAAAAAAAGGAGTTCATGATTTCAGTAAATTGTACAAGAATGTCTCCTCTGTCACATCTTGTACCTACCCAAGTTATACCTAATGTTGATTCTTTTCTATTATTTGGACCTACTGTAGCATTTTGTTTTTCAAAGGTATCTGGAGATCTTCATAAAGAAAGTGTCTATTTCTTCCTTTGTTCGATATGTTGTTGAAACCTATACTTGAGGGATTTTCAGTTTATGCCTCTTATTTACTTTCATAATTAATCCTGAAATTCTATCGCTAGTAGTATAAAATTCTTCTATGTTACCTGCAAGATTTTTATTATTTATAAGATCTATTCATTTTCTTTATTCCTTTTATGTCTTCTTTAAGAAAATATAGGGCCCTCTTTTAACTCTGTATATGATTCCCAAGTTATTTTAATAGCATCAATCCTATAATATCGCAATTTATACCTTTCAGCTCTTCTAGAAATATAGTAAGATCTTTTTCCCTAGACAGGTTCCTGACATTATATTTTTCATGTTCAGTATCCAAAGGTGGCATGTTCTAGTTTAGAGATTTCTAGCAGCCCCTGCAGTGAGTCATGACAACCTGTCACCTTGGGCAGTTGTTCCTCTCCCAATGGGGACTGAAGACCGAAACGGGGTTACTATATTCAAGCATGGGGTTAAGCCAGTTTTCATCACCATACTGGCCATTGCGTATTAGAGATGAAAGGGGATTTTGGTCTGATCGTTCATAGCAAAATAACCTCATATGGATGACCTTGACTAGTGTAGCTCTGCTTATCATGGCGTTGCTCAATCCCTCTCCGACGTTAAGGTATACAAACTTACAGTTTCTAAGTGGGCCATTAAGCCTCAAAACTTAGTCCGCTACCAGGAAGAGATGATGTCCCTGAAAATCAAACATTTTTATTCGACTCTGTATAAGCCAAGTGCGAATGGTGTGGTTGAGCAGTCTTTGAGAACATTGATGAAAAAAATTATCGAATAATGAATACGTAGTAAAATAATTAAGATTTATATGTTGGACGTGTGTTGTTGACATATAATGCTGTGGTACACAAAAGTACAGATATGTGCCCGTGTAAATCTGTTTTAAATTTCGAAAAGAGAGTAAGACTAAGGTTGGATAGGTACAATAATGAAAAGGATGTATGAAAGATATCGATTGAGTCTTAAAAGCTACAAAGGTGGAGAGAGTGTTGAAAGAAGTTATCGAGAAAAAAAGAATGAATATAAATAAAATTTGCGATCAATTTGAAGGAGTTAGATGCTCAGTTACATCAATGGGAGGACGTACTATGATATAGTTGATTGAATGGAATAAATGAATAGCGGTAACAGATAGTTATGGACCAAGAGATTGTTTTGTTTTAATCAATTTATTGGGCCCATTGGCGTCAGACATTTGAGTACATGGTAATACAGTAATATTGTTTACATCTATATTGTAATTTAGTTATACCTAAAGAATAAAAAAAAGTATATGCAGACATTTCAGTACATATTTAAACAGTATTATTTACATCTATAGCATATAATGAAGTTTATATAATGGAATACAAAATAAAGTATAGACAGATATTTTTTGTACATATTAAAAATAATATTGCTCATTTCTATATATTTATGGTTATACATAAGAATTCATAAGGAATACAAATTAAATTTAGTTTGATTTCATAAGTATGTTGTACCTATCTTTCTTTAATTAACATTACAAAACAGCTGATTATTCAGTATCCACCAAAGTGAGGATGACGCATGAGGATCTCATCGAGCAAATTATTATCTGTCAATAATTTTTTACATGTATCAACTACTGTGAGTCTTTGGGGTAATATGTCACTAACAAGAGGACATTCCAGACAATAGTGTTCCAGGGTGTTGGCATTGGGTGCGTCACATAACCTAAAGGAGGAGAAGTGAGGAACTCCATCTTGCTCAGCCACCTGCCAAACTGGTCGCCAACCCAGCCGAAATACGCGCACAAACCACGTTATTTTGATGAACCATGAGTCCACCGTGGCGATACTTGTGTTGGTGAGGAAAGAAGTGATTATAATGCTGTATTGATATACTGGTGGCTCTCTCGGCATTACTACGATGATGAGTAGGTGAGCGAGCAGCTTGGCGCACCATTTTTTTGCAGCACAGGAGAGATGGACCGGGAGCATCAGCATCTGGAGGATCCAGTTGACTGGCAGCCTTTGCGAGATGGTCAACGGTGTTGTTAGCCTGAAGACCCACGTGAGAGGGAATCCATAGGAAGTGCACTACCAGTGAGCTCATGTTGGCCATGTCTAGATGCCTACGTATTTGTGTAACCAGGGGCTGGTATGCTGGCTTATATGAAGAAAGAACTTGGAATGCTGGTTGTGAGTCACGGATGATCAAGCCATTGTTTCTGGTCCGTGTGATTAAAATAACTGCATCTAGAAGTCCATGTAGTACACAATATGTGGAGCTTGATGACTTTGGGAGGCGACGGCCTGTCCAGCCCTCTGGCCGGGGTTCCAAAGTGGGGGAGAAAACAGCACATCCAGCACTGCCATCCTGCTGTAGGGAGCCGTCTGTGTAGAGGTGATGGGCTAAACTGAGGGACAAGGATAGTCTGTCGATGGTCTCCAATGCACATTGTTGTTGAAATTGAGGCAAGTCATTCTTAGAGACTGGAGTGTAAGAGATTGCTGGCATAGGAGTCTGCCAGGGTGCAAGGCCATGAGCCACGTTCTCTACCACGATGTTGATGTCAAGCCCCCGAATGCTTGAACAGACAGTACTAACTAGTGTACGGCCCCCTTGGCGTAGTTGTGGATGAGGTGCATCTAGATCGAGAAAAGTTCGGATGATGTTTGAATAATGAGGAGACAGGTGAGAGTAATACAGGCATTTGTTGCTGAAGTAGGTGACATTGGAGTATATTCTCTCAATGAGTGGAGGGAGACTGAGTTCGTGTTGCATGTTTACAATTCTAGTGGATGCTGGACAACCTAGAATGAATCTCATTCCTTAGTTCTGGAATTTTTCAAGCGGCTGTAGAGTTGATCTGGAGAGTTGATATAGTGCAAGGGAAGGATAATCTATCACTGAGCGGATGAAAGCAATATATATGGTTCTGGCAACTGGGATAGATACTCCTACAGAATAATTAGTAAGCCACTTGAGAGGAGACAGGCGTCGCTGTAACCAGGCCAGCAGATCTTGAACAATGGGATGTACTCTCTGTCTCGCTGGAATAGATGGTGTAACTCGCTCTGGCGCTCCCAAGTAAATATATTGTATGCATAAAGGTACAACATTGTTCCCCACAGTAAATTCTGGTAGATTCCTTGCTGGCCTTGGGGAGAAATTTTACTTTTTCCTTGGGAGATAATAAGACCACAGGAGGAAGCTGATTCGTAGAAGGAAGAAAGGAAGCGTTGCAAGTGATCCGGAGAGGTTGAATGAATGCAAATATCATCTGCGTAGCAAGTGATGGTTGTGTTATCAGTATCAAGAAGTAAGGAAAGAAGGCGATGTAGGAGGATATTAAATGAAAATGGTCTAAGTACTCCCCCTTGTGGAGTACCAAGTTCAAGTTCTTTTGTAGTGCTCAATGCTCCCTTAAACAGCACATGAGAGACTCTATTTCGAAGATATCCATGTATACACCTCAAAAGGTTTCCCTTGATTCAAAAATCAATAAGCTGGTCTAAAATAATGTCTCTCTTTGCAACGTCAAATGCACTTTTCAAATCAATGAAGGCTACAACACTGGTTGGGGAGAGACGAGTGCAGAGGTCCATGAGACAATGATGTGTTCCTCGTTGGAGTAGGAAGCCTTATATTCTAGACGAAAACATATATTGCAGCTGGAACATAAGGCGTGAGAGGAGAATACGTTCAAATACTTTGCAGAAACGGGAGGTGAGGGAGATAGGACGAAATTTGTCAGTGCTAGGCTTGGGAACGGGTACAATTGTACTATGAGTCCATGCTAGGGGCACATATCCCAAGCAGAGGTAGAGGTTTTAGAGCCGGAGGAGAGGGTTGCCAGGTATTTTTATCAGTGTGCAAAGGACTGCATAGGTGATGCCATCATCACCATGAGCTGACTTCTTACTCCTTGCTAAGGCACATCGTAGCTCTTCCTTAGTTATGGGTACATCATCCTCTTCATCACTGCTCAGTAAGGCGGAACTGAGACGTAAGGCACGATGGTTTTTTTTGTGAAGAGAGAGTCTTTTATATGAGGTGGAAGGTTGATGGTTCGTGACTGTGCTGACCACTCATCAATAAGGTCCTGTGCATACTGGGCAGGGTTGTGGTGGAGGGCACATGCTTGTTTGATGGTTGATGCAGTCTGTTAATTTGTGCCAGGAATCTGTTTGTACACATTGCTGTAGAGCAACTAGATCATCTCTCGATAGTTGATACTGGTGCAGTCTCTCAGGACTTGGTTGTCTCATAAAGGCAAGGCCATCATCCATCGCCTTCTTTTCTGCCTGAGAAAATTGATTATCCAGTGTCATAGCACCAACACGATGCCTGATATGAGGCTTTCTGATATATTGTGTGTGGAAAGCATGTGTGGTACTAACAAGTAAGGAGTAAAGTTACTCCGGACAGTGGAGGTCAAATGTAGGTCGAAGGTTAGTCATATATGAAATGTACGTAGGCTGGTACTTAGGCGGAATTGTGATGCAAGTGCGATTGTGTATTGGAGTAGGTGTAGCGAGAAGGGAATATTGGATGCTGAGACCAATGTGATCAGAGAAGAGCGTAGTAACCGTTACACAATTGACTCGGGAAGGTAAGAGTCCACAGGTCAAGATGTGATCCTAAGTACCACCTCGTGCATGCGTAGATCCACCAGTGTCCCAACGGGTCAGTTGATTTCGACGAATGTATCCTAGAAGTAGGTTCCCATTGCGGTTCACAGTGACATCAAGATCTCCCAAGTCTGGATGACGGGCATTAAAATCTCCCATGTAAACCATACAACGAAGGGTTGGGGATGGAAGCTTGGCTGTATTTATCCTACCTGGTGCTGCATATACATTGCACAGTCGTATGGTGCCTCGCGCCAACAGTAATCTCAAATAATTGAAATATTGTATCTTCATCCTCAGAGTTTGGGAGAAGTCTATGCTGAATTGAAGTGCATATATAGGTGATGAGGCCATGTCTTACTAAATGGACGTAGGACATATAGCCAGTTAACGAGGGAGCTTCTTCCCTTGGCTAAGCATTACCAACAAAAGCTTCCTGAATTAGAATAACATCTGGGTGGGGACTACGTACAATTCCCTTAAGTGCAGAACGTTTTGCCCAGTTTGTAATACCACAGGCATTCCACGAGATGATATTAAGCTTCACTTGGTTATCGAACATGTCCCTTGGAAGAACGGCGACTAGATGAAGAGGCAGTGGTGACACGGGTATGCATTGGTGGTGTATCATGTGGCTAAGATCCTGTATGGGGATTAGTAACACTCTCAAGATGTGTAGCAAGTGTGTCAAGTTTCTCAGTGAGTGTAGTAACTGATGTGATAACAACCTGCTGAGCTTCAACAAGAGATTGTAGTGTGTTATCGTTAGTAGCAAATTTAGAAGTTAGATTGTCAAAGGAGGTTACGAGACTGTCGATGCGAGAGTCCATGCTCTCTAAACGAGATTCAATGGCTTCAAAACGTGATGTAAGGGAGTCACATCGAGACTTGAGGACATCTACAGCATTACGAAGTGTAGTCACTTGTGAGGAGGCAGTAACGGTGGGGTTTATTGATGGCACTGGAAGCTGTTGTGCAATAAGCTGGTTCGATGCAGAGCCTGAATGCCTGGTACAGCCATGCCACACATTAACTCCAGGCTCATTACATCTCGGGCATTTCCAATGCGAGGAGTCCGGTGTAGGTAGAGGTAATGAGGTTGATGTTGATGCTGAAGAACTGTCAACCACTGTGGGTGGTACAGGGGGCCGATGAGGGTAGGTCCAATTGTCATGCTCAGCAGCACAAAATGCACACTTTTCAGGGGCAGCACAGTATCGTGAGATGTGACCGATACCCCATGATTTGAAGCACCAATGCTTTTCATCTGGCATTCTGCGTAGTTTACATGATGGTAGACAAGGGAGGAAGGAGAAGTTAACAAAAGGCGGGGGTGGATCTGGGTGGCTCCAAGTAATGACAATACGATTGATGGACTTCCCATCCTGTAGGAAACGACGTACAGTGTGCACCCCTGTCAGTTCCTTAGCTAATGAAGGGTCTACATCCACAGGATATCGATTGATGAGATATGAAGGGAACTTACGGGTCGGTTTAGAAGCATCCTGAACATCTAACACAAGTGACAGAACCTCACCACCCTTGACCCTATTTATGATATCCAGGCGATGCCTCAAAATGTATACAAATCGAGAAGTGACCGCAGACATTTTAACTTCAGCCAATTCCC
>NC_090730.1:73398408-73418408 GCF_036898095.1 Palaemon carinicauda | reverse complement strand
TAAAGAGAGTAGCATCATCTTTATATGCAACAAGCTTGTTTTCAAGGCCAAACCACATGGCATGTGTATATAGTATGAAAAGTAATGGGCTAAGAACACTACCCTGTGGAACACCAGATATCACATTCCTATACTCACTATGGTGCCCATCAACAACAACTCTTTGAGATATATTACTTATAAAATCAATAATAATGCTAAGATACGACTCAAAGTAGATTAAAGTAGGTTAATTAGTTACGATTACTGTATCCAAGAGCGACGTAATGATGCAATGGCGTAATGAAAAAAAAATAAATAAAAAAAGACAGAGTGACCATGTTGCAACGCCAACGCAATGCTCCTAAACCAGTGACTATTCCAACACTGGCGTTGAGTTGTCGAAGATGAAGTATTCCCATATCCATATTAATTCAAATGCATTTTATGATAATCAGTTATTAATTATTTATGCTTGATGAAACTCTTAAACTTTCCTCTTTTGAATACCTTCTTATAAAGTTTCTAATCATACGAACTTAAAGGTCATTAGCAAATATACATGAAAATTTACACCAGATCAATATTACGTGACACGACCTCCCCAGGCATCTTTCATTACATAATAATGCACTAAATATAGATATTTTACAAAACAAATACGAATGTCAAAAAACAGAAATGTTCTTCATCCTTAAGTGAAATCCATTCTCTCTCTCTCTCTCTCTCTCTCTCTCTCTCTCTCTCTCTCTCTCTCTCTCTCTCTCTCTCTCTCTCTCTCTCTCTCTCTCTCAAAGGTTCTTCACACATCTCAGATTTCATATTATGTTTAACAATTTCAAATAAAGAATGAAATTTCATTATAAAGGGTAATGTTGATAAATTCCCGTGTATTAGACACAAGTAATCATATTTTTTTTTATACATATATTGCCGATCATCCACACACTCTGCAAACACGCGCACACACACTCACACACAAAAACAAACACACACATATACCTATATAAACACACACACACATATATACATATATATATATATATATATATATATATAAATATATATATATATATATATATATATATATATATATATATATACATATATATATATATATATATATATATATATATAAATACATTAATATATACATACATATATATATATATATATATATATATATATATATATATATATATATATATATATATATATATATATATATATATATATATATATATATATATATATATATATATATATATATATATATATATATATATATACTGGAGCATCGCAAAAGGTGTTAGGGTAAAGTGATATACAGGATGTCCCCGGCAGCAACCTGAAGTTGGAGAAACTTCTTTTGAGGGGAGTAACTAAGTGCTAAAAGTAGAAATTTAGAATCATCTAGTTTTCAGTGTATATATATATATATATATATATATATATATATATATATATATATATATATATATATATGTATATATATATATATATATATATATATATATATATATATATATATATATATATATATATATATATATATATATATATATATATATAAATTACCATAAAATTAATTAAAGTGGATAACTATTCCTAAGATAGAATTCGGTATTAAATGCCATTGTTGTTGATATTTATATTGAATGGAATCACTAGTGCTAGTGATATACAGTATATTCATCATAAAATAACTACATATTGCAAAGTCACAATAAAGCTATCATGGTGGTGATTGGTTTATTTCAAGTCTATGAACAGAATCCTAAATGCGACCGGAATATGTACGGTGACTTGTCATAAACGTATATCTCTGTTGATGGTTCAGTTAGTAGAGTCTTCGCAGGTATGGTTCTCGGCTGAATAGGCAGGGGTTTGAATCTCTGCCTAGCCAGAAGCCATTACCATAAAATGAATTCTAGTGGATATATATTACGTTCATGGGTAGATATAATACTTTTAAAGGATATGTTTTAAAAGACAAAAATATCTATTCCCAAAGTGTGAGCAGCGAGGCGAGACAAGATTCGACCAAAGTCTTATTTGGTAAAACCTGTCATCACTTTACTGTCGTCAGCATTTTGTATGTAAACTGAGCCTCGACGATGATGCCTGCCAGGATAAGCGATCTGTCCTTTTTTGACCAAGATATCATCATCTTGATTAGTGGAGTCAGCATATTTTGAGAAACCGAGCCTGAGAGAAATCCTTGTTTACGATATATGTCATCATGGAAGGAAATGTGTTGCCCTTTTGTTATGACTTAACACGTTGTCTAGATGGCATCAGAAATTTTTTCTCGAAGCTTTCATGACGTGATCGAAGTGGGTGTTTTTGAGGAAGCCAATAGAGATGCAGAATTGTTGAAAAGAAAGCATTCTATGGAAATGACCGCTGCCCACTGTAATTAACTCCGCCCATACATGGGTATATAAACTTCAAGAAGAGATTGTCCAAGAGAGATAGGAGAGGACGTAAGACAAGAGAGGAACTATGTCCGAAGCAGGTAAGTTCTAAGTCCTAACGACATAAGAAACAGAGAAGAACAAAAGTCTGATAGAGCCAGATTCTAATCTTCCCTTCAGACACTAAAAGCCTATCTCCAAAAAATCCTTTCATGACCGAGAAGAAGAGACAAATTGAAGCAGCCTGCCCTTCCTCCTTGTGACGAAAAGTAACCAACACTTTTTCAAGCCTTAAGTATCCATACCAGTATCGTTTCAGCAGCTGCAGAAAACTATTTCTCAAGTATTTATACCCTACTAACCTTTCCCCTTTTATATATGAGTTTAATTGATTTGATTTGTCAGTTAAATTAAATGAAGTGGTAACGTTGGTTTTCTTTATATAAGATTGTGAATTAAACGTGTGCTTTTTTCGTGAGTTTCTTTTTATAATAATTTCCCATATTTAATTGGTTGTTCTTAACACTTAATTTACTTATTAAAAGAACCTGTAATGATTTTAAGATCATAACAGTTGTCGACCTTGCCAGGATTTTCAACAATGTAACCAATTGAAACAGGGAGAATATAGAAAGAAGAAGAATGAGTGAGATTACAAAAGATTTGATAGCTTCAGGTAAACTTCTTGGTCTAGATGGCGATACTCTCCGTGAGTAGTTTTTAAGAGAGAACAGGATGTGCTTGAGAGAGACGAAGGAGCACCTGGAAGATAAGAAAATAAAAGATAGAAAGAAGAAAATGAGAAACAGCGTAAGCATGAGTTAGAAATCGCTCGTTTATGGCAAAATCTTCATAATTGTCCGCCAGGTAGCAGACTAGGAAGTAATGTGTCAGGTAGCAGACGTGGTATTAATTCATCATTGAACGATGATTCTGATCATTTAGGTATGGGTGCAGTGTTGAAATTAATTCCAAAATTTTATTAGGAAGATGTAACAAAATATTTCATGTCTTTTGAAAAGTTAATGAACAGAGTAGTTTGTCCAAAAAACAATTGAACTTTGTATTTACAGACAGTCTTAAGTGGTAGGGCCCTTTCTGTGTATAGTTGTATGTCTGAGGATGAAAGCGAAGACTATGATATTGTGAAAAAAACTGTACTTGGTTGCATACAGGTTAGTACCAGAGGCGTACCGTAAGATATTTAGAAGTTTGATAATGGATGAGAGCAATACTTATGAAGAATATGGAAAGAAGTTTGAAAGATAATTTGGTGATTGGTTAACTTCCGCTGAAGTAGATAGTTTTGATGATATCAAGAACTTACTTTTGTTAGAAAACTTCATAGATAACACATCTCCAGCCATTAAGCTATATGTAGAAAATAGGCGTCAAAAGTCTTTTACAGATGTAACAATGCTGGTAGATGAGTACAGTCTTACTCATAGTTTAAGTGATAGTAAGAAGAAAAATAATCCTTCATCTATTAAAATGCAACATAGTAAGATTAGTTTTAGCGATAGTGATACAGGTAAATATGATTATCATTATTATTTTTTATAAATGTGGAAAACCAGGTCATACTGCTAGGTTTTGTAAGAGCTAATGGGAAGGTAGTAGTTCAGAGATAATTTGTTATCGATGTAATAAGAAAAAGCATATAGCAAGGAATTTTATGGCCGAGTAGAGGAATGTTAATAATCTTTTGTCAAGCAGAAATGACATTATGAAAGAAACTAGGAAATTTTACGGAGATTTTTTGTGTGAAGGTGTAGTTTCTTCGCTTGAAGGAGGCGATTCGAGAGAAATTGTCAATTTTAGGGACACCAGAGCAGCTGTTTCCCTTATTAGGAAAGAGTGTGTGCCAACAGTTGCAAAAATAAATATGAAAGAAAAAGTTATGTTAGGTGGGTTTCTAAATATTTGCGTTGTTTGTCCTTTGTTGAAGATGAACTTGATAAGTCAGGGATTGTCAAGAGATGTAAAACTTGCATTTGTAGACTGTTTTCTAGTTGATGGCGTGGACATTATTGTTGGTAATGATTTAACTACATCCAGATATGTGAATCCTATTTTAATTGAGGTTCCAGTGCCTGAAATGGTAGCAACTGGGTCAGGTTTAGATACAGATATAGACTACAGTCATAATTTGTTCAAGGATTCGAACGTGTGTGATGGAGGCGGTAAGGTTGATATTAGCAAGAGTAAGCCTGAGAAGACCGACTCCATTACTGTTGAAAATGTTAGCCAAGTTGATGTGTAGCTGTAGTGGATCTAGTGGATTCAAGTAATAGTTACTGCAATGGCTTAAACACGAACATTTTTAATATAGATGAGCTAATTAAGTTGCAGAGAGAGGATGAGACACTGTCTCTAATTTTTTAAAGTGAATTGGATGATGATCCCGATAATGTTTGTAAGGAAACCTTTTGTTTAAAATACAAAATTCTGTGTCGTTATGTTCGCTCCATGTCAGTTAGCCAAGAAAGTAGAGAGGATTACATACAAAGTTTAGAGAATTACAAGGAGAAACTAAGTAAAGGTTGGAAATTAGCAATAGAAAATGAGAGCAGCAACCAAGGGGAAACTAAAAGAAGATATGATCTTGAGGCAAAGGATAGGAATTTCCGTGTGAGAGATAAAGTCTTAGTTTTAAATCAGAAAGAAGGTCCCTCATTATCTTATAAGTTCGAAGGTCCTTTTCCTATTTTAGGAAAAAGGGGCAATTTAAATTTCTTAATTGATATGGGTAGACGTAGAGTTAAGTAGCTACACGTGAACTTTTTTTTTGGGGGGGGGAAAGTATCATGGGTAGATACAATACTTTTAAAGGATATGTGTTAAAAGATGAAAATATCTATTCCTAAAGTGTGAGCAGAGAGGCGAGACGAGATTCGACCACAGTCATATTTGGTGAAACCTGTCATCACTTCACTGTCTTCAGCATTTTAGAAGTAAACCGAGCCTAGACGAGAACGCCTGCCGTGATAAGGGAACTGTCCGGTTTTGACCAAGATGTCATCGTCTTAGTTAGTGGAGTCAGCATATATTGAGAAACCTAGCCTGAGGGAGATCCTTGTTTAGGATATATGTCATCATGGAAGGACACGTGCTGCCCTTTTGTTACGACTTAACACGTGGTCTAGATTGTATCAGAAATTTCTTCTAGAAGCTTCCATGGCGTTATCTAAGTGGGCATTTTTGAGGAAGTCAATAGAGATGCGGAATTGTTAAAAAGAATGCCTTCTAATTAACTCCGCCCATACATGGGTATATAAACTTCAAGAAGAGATTTCCCAAGTGAGATAGGGCAGGGCACGAGACACGAGAGGAACTATATCCGAAGCAGATACGGTCCAATTCCTAATGAGATAAGAAATAGAGAAGACCAGAAGTCTGATACATCCAGATTCTAACCTTCACTTCAGATAACAAAAGCTTTTCTCCTGATATGGCCGAGAAGAAGAGATAAATTGAAGCAGCCAGCCCTCCCTGCTTGTGACGAGAAGTAGCCAACACTGCCTAGAGCCTGCCTTAGTTCGAAACTATCATCAGATTCTTGGAAGAAGACCTCTGATATCCCTTCTTGATGCCACCCTTTTTGTGACGTCTTCGAATCCGGTCATCATGCGTTTCATCTGAACTTCAGCCGCCTTTCTGCAACGTTCTCAAGCGTTAATTCAACAGTTTCATTGAATTCTTGGAAGAACAACTCTGATGTCCCTTCTTGATGCTACCCTTTTTGTGACATATTCGAATCCGGTCATCGTGCCAGTTTCATCTGAACTTCAGCTGCCCTTTTGCAATGTTCTCAAGCCTGAAATCTCCGTACCAGTATCGTCTCTGCAGCTGCAGAAAACTATTCCTTAAGTATTTCTACCTTACTGACCTTTCCCCTTTTCTATTGTTGTGTGATTGATTTGATTTGTCCGTTAAAGTAAAAAAATTGTTAACATTGGTTTTCTTTATATAAGTTTGTGAATAAACGTGTTGTGTTTTTTCGTTAGTTTGTTTTTATATTCCTTTCCCATATTTTTATTAGTTATTGTTGACATTTATTTTACTTATTAAAAGAACCTGTAACGATTTGAAGATCGTAATAATTCCCAAGATAGAATTTGGTATTAAATGCAGTAGTGGAGATATTTACATTGAATGAAATCACGAATGTTAGTGATATATATTCATCATAAAATAACCACTTGTTGCAAACTTACAATTCAGCTATCGTGGTGGAGATGGGTTTATTTCAAGTTTATGAACAGATTCCTGAATTCGACAGGAATATGTACAGTGACTTGTCATAAACTTACATCTCTCTTGATGGCTCAGTTGGTAGAGTCCTTGTAGGCATGGTTTTCAGCTGAATACGCGTGGGTTCAAATCTCTGCCCAGCCAGAAGTTATTACCATAAAATGAATTCCAGTGTATATAAATCAACAAGATTGAATTCGGTATTAAATGCCATTATGGTTGTTATTTACATTGATTGAAATCACAAGGGTTAGTGATATATATTCATCATAAAATAACCACGTATTGCAAACTCACAATTCAGCTATCATGGTGGAGATGGCTTTATTTCAAGTCTATGAACATATTCCTGAATTTGATAAGAATATGTATGGTGATTTGTCATAAACTTATATGTCTCCTGATGGCTCTGTTAGTAGAGTCCTCACAGGCATGGTTTTCAGTTGAATAGGCAGGGGTTTGAATTGCTGCCAGGCCCGAAGCTATTACTATAAAATGAATTCCAGTGAATATAAATTCCCAAGATAGAATTCGGTATTAAATGCCATTGCGGTTGATATTTACATAGATTAAAATCACCAGTGTTAGTGATATATATTCATAATAAAATAACCACGTGTTGCAAACCAACAATTCAGCTATCATAATGGAGATGGATTTATTCTAAATCTATGAACAGATTCCTGAATTCGACAGGAATATATACGGTGACTTGTCATAATCTTATATCTTTCTTGATGGCTCAGTAAATAGAGTCCTAGCAGGCATGGTTTTCGGCTGAATAGGATGGGGTTCAAATCTCTGCCCGGCCAGAAGCTATTACCATAAAATGAATTACAGTTGATATATGTTTCCAAAATAGAATTCGGTATTAAATACCATTGTGGTTGATATTCACATTGATTGAAATCATGAATGTTAGTGGTATATATTCATCATAAAATAACCACGTGTTGCAAACTCACAATTCAGCTATTATGGTGGATAAGGGATTATTTCAAGTCAATGAACAGATTCCTGAATTCGACAGGAATATGTACGATGAATTGTCATGAACTCATATTTCTCTTGATTGCTCAGTTGGTAGAGTCCTCGTAGGCATGGTGTCGGCTGAATAGGCAGCGTGTCGAATCTCTGCCTGGCCAGAAGTTATTACCATAAGATAAATTCCAGTAGACATATATTCCAAAGAAGAAATTTGGTATTAAATGCCATTGTGGTTGATATTTACATTTATTGAAATCACGAGTGTTAATGATATATATTCATTATAAAATAACCACGTGTTGCAAACTCCCAATCCAGCTATCATGGTGGACATGGGTTTATTTTAAGTCTATGAACACATTCCTGGATCCGACAGGAATATATATGGTTACTCATCATTAACTTATATCTCTCCTAATGGCTCAGTTGGTAGCGTTTTCGCAGGCGTGGTTTCAGCTGAATAGGCAGGGGTTCGAATCTCTGCCCGGCCTGAAGCTATTACTATAAAATGAAATTCAATGGATATATATTCACAATATAGAATTCGGTATTAAATGCCATTGTGGTTGATATTTACATTGATTGAAATGACTAGCGTTAGTGATACATATATATATATATATATATATATATATATATATATATATATATATATATATATATATATATATATATATATATTCCTCCTACGCCTAATGACGCAAACGGAGTCGGTTAGATTTCACCAATCGTCTCTCTCTTGAGCTTTCATATCAATACTTCTCCTTTATTTCATCGTCTCCTACTTTATGGTTCCCAATTATATAGGCCTGAGTCTTCCAACTTTTCCAGTGCCTTCTTGATCCCAGATAAAAGTTTCATTAACTAATCTTTCATGAATAGTGGAAAGAGCATGTGGATACCATCTCCATCTACCCTTAACCATGATGTCATCACATATGTTACTCGAGTAATGTATAATATAGTTTCGTTTCTAATCCTTTCCTGCCATTTAAATCCGAATATCTGTCTGAGGGCTTTGTTCTCAAATATACAAAATCTGTTGGATATTGCTTCATTGTCATACCACGAATCATTTCTATACAGTAACACTAATCTCACTTAATGATATATATTAAGACAAATGTCTTATATTTAATTTCAGGCTATTTGATTTCCAAAAATACACCAGAGTTTTGTGATCAGACAAACTACAATGGAGTTTATATCTTTCAAAATCTGAAGCTGACAAAGTGCTTTACTCTTGGTAAGTCTATTCACCTGTCAAAAGTTTATTGATTTGGTTTTATGGCTATTTTATTTAATTTTTTTCCCTCAATACTAATCTGTCTGCCACTGTTCCTCACTAGAGCTTGGGGGAATTTTTACCTCCTGGAAAATACCCCCTTCCCATTATCATTGTACTATTGAAGCCAATAGTTTCTCTGTACTCTGGGTGAAAAGTCCTCGCATCTACTGCTCCCTTTCGAGACGGCAGTTTGATTCTGACGTTACAACTACACCACTATGTTCACTAGTGATCGGTCATTCTTGTATTTCCCGAAAGGTCATCTCTCTCTCTCTCTCTCTCTCTCTCTCTCTCTCTCTCTCTCTCTCTCTCTCTCTCTCTCTCTCTCTCTCATGCTTAACATGAATAAATATATTAGTTAATCCTTACAGTTATATCGGTACTAGGGAGGTAGTCACATTGAAAGAAGGGAAACCCATAAAATATTTTGTATACTGTCTATAAATCATAATAATGAATTCGGTTGAGGGGGGGGGGGGAGGCTTAGCCTTTCAACAACAAAAATGTGGTTTTGTTCATCTAGTCGAGACAACCTGGCTTTATAATTAAATGCAATGATATTTTAATCTTATCCTGCAAATACTGAAGTATTGGTTATAGAGAGTGAATAAAAGTTTTATAAATCGAACAGAAGGAAAATCATGAGTCAGCTATATCTTGCAGATTGAATGATGGAAAGACACCAACACACTAAGCACCATCCAAATATTTTCCACCGGTAATTTTGATTACCTATCGAATGAACTTGCTGTTTTTTTTTCTTTTTTTTCACATTGCCGCATGTCATCTTTGGACGAAGAGTCATAATATAGTTTGTCAAGACCTTGGTCACTTACCTCAAACCATGCTGCTAAATCGAACATGCGTCTCTCTCTCTCTCTCTCTCTCTCTCTCTCTCTCTCTCTCTCTCTCTCTCTCTCTCTCTCTCTCTCTCTCTCTCTCATCCGTATTCTATTTGAAAGTGAAATTTTAATATTTTGTATATAGTAAAGTAAGTTACAGGGAACAATGAGTGTTGTTTACTATTATAAAAATAAAACTATTTGTTCAAATTCTATTATTTTGGAGGGGATCATTTCCCATATTCTCCATGTGGTCAATGTGTCCATTTAGGTGGAATCAAGAGGATCGATAGGTAGGGAGATGCCTTTTCATAATTGGTAAAATATTCCAAAACAAATATTGGATAATTGCTACATAAATATAATTTCCGTCTAACACGTATATTTATATATATATATAGTATATATTTATATATATATATATATATATATATATATATATATATATATATATATATATATATATATATATATATATATATATATATATATATATCTATATATATATATATATATATATATATATATATACATATATACATATATATATATATATATATATATATATATATATATATATATATATATATAAATATGTATATACATAATATATATATATATATATATAAATATGTATATACACATATATATGTATATATGTATATATATATATATATATATATATATATATATATATGTATATATATATATATATATATATATATATATATATATATATATATATATATATATATATATATATATATATATATAAATATATAAATATATTATCAGCGTCATCCTCATCTTCAGCCATTATGAGTTCAATGCAGAACAAAGGCCTCAGACATGTCCTTCCCGATTTTGTCTGTTTATGGTCTATCAGTGTCAGACCACGCCCGCAAACTTCCTTAGTTTGTGGATATATCGACTTCTCTTCCTTCCTCATCTTCTTTTACAATATCTCTCTCTCTCTCTCTCTCTCTCTCTCTCTCTCTCTCTCTCTCTCTCTCTCTCTCTCTCTCTCTCTTATATATATATATATATATATATATATATATATATATATATATATATATATATATATATAAATATATATATATATACATGCATATATTATATATATATATATATATATATATATATATATATATATATATATATATATATATATATATATATATATATATATATATATATGCGTGTGTTTATGTACTGCATATACCAATAGCCAGGTTACAATCCTACTTATGTTCGATCTATAGAAGTTCAGACATTCAATTTTTTTATTGTCTTCTTACCATTATGGCTAAGATATAAGGATTATGTGAATTTTTTTCGATAGTAATATGTAGAAAATTATTAGGAAGCAAATATTAAAAAAAAAAAAATTATAATTATTCGAAATGTAAAATACTTCATTCATACAAAAGTGTATAACAAAAAAATATGCAATAAATGATTACTTGAAATAGAAGAAGCTATGCTGAAAATATTTATTAGGAATATGAACATCTTTATTCAAACAAGCGTAAAAAACAGTAAAAACCGTAAATACACAAAAGATAGGAGAATAATTCTTAAAACATTTTCATAGTAAAAAAAAAAAAAATGTAATGACATTAATTCAAGTTATGTGATACTCCACCACTGAATAGGTCTAACAACATTACAATGACTAAAGCAAATTTCTGCCCTTTTATCTGGAAACAACTTATAAACTACCGGAATGGTCAGCTAATCTTCACACCAAGTTCTGTAAATAATTGTTAAAATTTCTGGGTTGCGGTTTTAAATGTTCCATTCACTTGTAAATGTCCACTGTTCTCAACTATACTGAGATTATTCCGAGTTTTGACTCAAAATGTATTCGATCATCTTTGAAGGGCTGAAATATCCGATGAAATGAAGTCCTTGGAGCTGGTTCGCTGCCACTGCATAGTTCATTATCACTTCAAACAACAATTCGCATTATTATCACTGGTCAATTGCCTAATAGCATAATTTTCTTTTGACCAAAAGCGTTTATTATCATTGTTTAAAAACAATTCGAATAATTATCACTTAGAACAATTGCCTTTTAGAGTAATTTTCTTTTGAACAAGTTTCTATTTGCACAACCACTTTTTGAAAACTTGTTTTCGTTAATTATTTATTTAATAACAGTTTTCAAGTAAATTTCATGGTACGGATTTAATTGTTTTTATTCCGACTTGTTTCGAGTATTGTTTTTCTGTTTGGTCTTCAGCTGCTTAATCTATTCTTAATTTGTAGGACAGGAGCTTCCGATGTATTGAATTTTTTATTCTTGATCTAGATGATAAATCTGGCACCATTGTTCAGTTATATATTTATGAATGTTTCATATGATTTATAGTTAAGGCAATCCTTTGTATTCACATCTGCCCAGACAATACCTTCCTGCAAGTATTACTAGGTTTGCAATTAATTCTAATATTCATACTTTCTCCATTATAAAGCTTAATACTACATGGTATTCTTAAAGTTTTATTCCAGCTATTTTTAGATTGTTGAATGATCTTCCTAATGAAGCACTTGAATAGGTGGAACTTTTAAAAGTGCAAACTTAAAGCAACTTATTTTCCTATGTTGAAAAGACTGACAAGTAGGCCTTCATAGTTCATATATGATAGAGCTATATCAATGTTTTTACCGAACTTAGAATATTTTAGATTAATTTTGCATTACTTCTCGTGTAGTTTATCAATTTCATTATTTCCTTTCCTTACCTGATTAGCAAGATCATTCCACAAACTTATCTGGTCACAGCTAGAATATACCTTTTAGGATACTGTGTAGTATTGCACCATGTGATGGAGGAGGCATGACTATTAAAATAAACTACCTATCTAGCATTACGAACCGGATAGTAATGTTCGGGAAGACAAAATACAAAGGATGGTCAGAATTATGAAATATTTAATACAACAGAGGCAATGAATGGTGTCAGAGATTAATATCTAGATCATGAATAAGAAATTTAATTGACTAAATCCCTGTCCAAAATATTAAGATGAGAATCAGCAGCTAAAGGCCAGACAAGAGAATTGCTCGAAATAAGACGCAATGAAAGAATTAAAACACTTATTAAGAATAGGTTAATCAGCGAAAATCTTACAAGGTTTTCTCAATATGCCAATTATTTTGTGCAATTGAAGAAGAGACTGACCGGATATGTTTCTCAAAATTAATTTGCTATTAAAAAAAAATGAAACTGCAAGTGTCATACAGAGTTAAAAAAAAAAAAAACATTATTAATGTTGGGATCTGGATGATGGGGAGCCATTGTCCCCGACCTACTTACAAGCATACTTTGAGTTTTGTTGGGATTCAACTTTATACCCCATACTTTGCACCAAGCACTAATTTACTATCAGATTGAGCAACCCCTGATCTACATTTAGGATATGGAATTCATGTAAATAGAATACCATCATCTGCATATGCAACAAACTTATTTTCTAGGCCAAACCACATGCCAGGTGTATATAGTATGGAAAATAATGGACCAATAACACTACCCTGAGAAGCACAAGGTATTATATTTTTATATTCACTATGGTATATATAAATAACAAATGTTCGTGATCTATTACTTAAAAATTCAATAATTATGCTAAGAAAAGATTTACCCACTCCTAAATGTTTGAGTTTCAAAACAAAGGGTCCAGGGTTAACATGGTTAAAGGCAGCACTAAACTCAAGGCCAAATATAGAAATTTCCTGACGCAAATCATAGATTTTTGTACTGCACTGGATATTGTAAGAAGGGCATCCCATTCTTCAAGGCCTTTATAGTAGCGAAATTCCAACAGATCATATCTTCAGAAAATTTATTTAGACGTTTTTTTTCAAAAAAAAGACGTTCAAACACATTTACCCAATGGAGTAACATTACCAAGTCTCCAAGTGCAATAAGAAAAAAAAAAACCTTCTATTGATATCTTGAGGAAAATAATATAACTTAGAAGCTATGAAATCAGGAGTCTCAATCAAATAACAAAGGAAAAATACCATTTGGGTCTATACCTCATTGAACATCAAAGGTCGTGAGCATTTTAATTTTGGTTAGCTTATCCTCAGGAAAACAGTGATTAGGAAGATAGCGTTTCTCTTTAATTTGCCCACTGTCGAACGCATCAGTCAAATGAGTTACCCTTTCCTCTGGAATATGAGTGACTGAACCATTGGGTTTAAGAAAAGGATGAACGGATAAGTATATACTTAAGAATGCAGATTTAAGGGTAGCCCGCCAATTTTGTTCCTGGGTTGTACCAGAAATGGTTTCCTTTGTGATTAAATTGTATTTTTTTTTTAGGTTGAAGTTTACATTTTCTGATCAAAAGCTCTAAGATGAGTATAGTTATTCCGAGTCAAATCGGATCTGTTACCCTTCCGATGATGAGAGGCCTCATGCTTCTCCAAAAAAGCCTGTCTACAATCACCATTGCACCAGGGTTTGTCTTTCCCTTAGTGCTATAGCACACGAGACGGGATACTCCTACCAATTATTTAACCAGATTCTCTTTTCAAAGAACAACAGGCTCAAACCCATATACAACTGTGAACAATTCAAGTTTAAACATCTCTTAAAATACCATGCTGCCTGCTTCAAATTTCATATAAATCTTACATGAGTATGACAAATCTCAAGCTGCCCATTCTTCACTACTAATAAAATCAAGGCATGATCAGATGTCCCAAGTGGAGTCAGTGTATACCAGGGGAGTCAGTGTATACTAGGTCCAATAGGTTACCAGACCTGTGAACAACTTCCCTTATGATTTGCTCAAAGCCTGTTTCAGAGGCAAAGTCCAAAGCTTTTAAACCATGGCGATCAGTAGGAGAGACAGGGTTTAACCACTGTGAATGGTGAGCACTGATATCACTCACAAAAAAAAATAGAATAGAAGGCAATTGAAAATAGAATCATCCATGCCTCGATTCCAGTAGATCAAACATGAAGACCGTTGTAACTTTGTTACTTGGCTAGTAATACACAGATGTATATATATATATATATATATATATATATATATATATATATATATATATATATATATATATATATATATATATATATATATATATATATATATATATATATTTTAGGTCTATGAACACATTCCTGGATCCGACAGGAATATATATGGTTACTCATCATTAACTTATATCTCTCCTAATGGCTCAGTTGGTAGCGTTTTCGCAGGCGTGGTTTCAGCTGAATAGGCAGGGGTTCGAATCTCTGCCCGGCCTGAAGCTATTACTATAAAATGAAATTCAATGGATATATATTCACAATATAGAATTCGGTATTAAATGCCATTGTGGTTGATATTTACATTGATTGAAATGACTAGCGTTAGTGATACATATATATATATATATATATATATATATATATATATATATATATATATATATATATATATATATATATATATATATATATATATATATATATATTCCTCCTACGTCTAATGACGCAAACGGAGTCGGTTAGATTTCACCAATCGTCTCTCTCTTGAGCTTTCATATCAATACTTCTCCTTTATTTCATCGTCTCCTACTTTATGGTTCCCAATTATATAGGCCTGAGTCTTCCAACTTTTCCAGTGCCTTCTTGATCCCAGATAAAAGTTTCATTAACTAATCTTTCATGAATAGTGGAAAGAGCATGTGGATACCATCTCCATCTACCCTTAACCATGATGTCATCACATATGTTACTCGAGTAATGTATAATATAGTTTCGTTTCTAATCCTTTCCTGCCATTTAAATCCGAATATCTGTCTGAGGGCTTTGTTCTCAAATATACAAAATCTGTTGGATATTGCTTCATTGTCATACCACGAATCATTTCTATACAGTAACACTAATCTCACTTAATGATATATATTAAGACAAATGTCTTATATTTAATTTCAGGCTATTTGATTTCCAAAAATACACCAGAGTTTTGTGATCAGACAAACTACAATGGAGTTTATATCTTTCAAAATCTGAAGCTGACAAAGTGCTTTACTCTTGGTAAGTCTATTCACCTGTCAAAAGTTTATTGATTTGGTTTTATGGCTATTTTATTTAATTTTTTTCCCTCAATACTAATCTGTCTGCCACTGTTCCTCACTAGAGCTTGGGGGAATTTTTACCTCCTGGAAAATACCCCCTTCCCATTATCATTGTACTATTGAAGCCAATAGTTTCTCTGTACTCTGGGTGAAAAGTCCTCGCATCTACTGCTCCCTTTCGAGACGGCAGTTTGATTCTGACGTTACAACTACACCACTATGTTCACTAGTGATCGGTCATTCTTGTATTTCCCGAAAGGTCATCTCTCTCTCTCTCTCTCTCTCTCTCTCTCTCTCTCTCTCTCATGCTTAACATGAATAAATATATTAGTTAATCCTTACAGTTATATCGGTACTAGGGAGGTAGTCACATTGAAAGAAGGGAAACCCATAAAATATTTTGTATACTGTCTATAAATCATAATAATGAATTCGGTTGAGGGGGGGGGGAGGCTTAGCCTTTCAACAACAAAAATGTGGTTTTGTTCATCTAGTCGAGACAACCTGGCTTTATAATTAAATGCAATGATATTTTAATCTTATCCTGCAAATACTGAAGTATTGGTTATAGAGAGTGAATAAAAGTTTTATAAATCGAACAGAAGGAAAATCATGAGTCAGCTATATCTTGCAGATTGAATGATGGAAAGACACCAACACACTAAGCACCATCCAAATATTTTCCACCGGTAATTTTGATTACCTATCGAATGAACTTGCTGTTTTTTTTTCTTTTTTTTCACATTGCCGCATGTCATCTTTGGACGAAGAGTCATAATATAGTTTGTCAAGACCTTGGTCACTTACCTCAAACCATGCTGCTAAATCGAACATGCGTGTCTCTCTCTCTCTTTTCTCTCTCTCTCTCTCTCTCTCTCTCTCTCTCTCTCTCTCTCTCTCTCTCTCTCTCTCTCTCATCCGTATTCTATTTGAAAGTGAAATTTTTAATATTTTGTATATAGTAAAGTAAGTTACAGGGAACAATGAGTGTTGTTTACTATTATAAAAATAAAACTATTTGTTCAAATTCTATTATTTTGGAAGGGATCATTTCCCATATTCTCCATGTGGTCAATGTGTCCATTTAGGTGGAATCAAGAGGATCGATAGGTAGGGAGATGCCTTTTCATAATTGGTAAAATATTCCAAAACAAATATTGGATAATTGCTACATAAATATAATTTCCGTCTAACACGTATATTTATATATATATATAGTATATATTTATATATATATATATATATATATATATATATATATATATATATATATATATATATATATATATATATATATCTATCTATATATATATATATATATCTATATATATATATATATATATATATCTATATATATATATATATATATATATATATATATATATATATATATATATACATATATACATATATATATATATATATATATATATATATATAAATATGTATATACATATATATATATATATATATATATATATATATATATATATATATATATATATATATTTATATATATATATATATATATATATGTAAATATGTATATACACATATATATGTATATATGTATATATATATATATATATATATATATATATATATATATATATATATGTATATATATATATATATATATATATATATATATATATATATATATATATATATATATATATATATATATATATATATATATATAAATATATTATCAGCGTCATCCTCATCTTCAGCCATTATGAGTTCAATGCAGAACAAAGGCCTCAGACATGTCCTTCCCGATTTTGTCTGTTTATGGTCTATCAGTGTCAGACCACGCCCGCAAACTTCCTTAGTTTGTGGATATATCGACTTCTCTTCCTTCCTCATCTTCTTTTACAATATCTCTCTCTCTCTCTCTCTCTCTCTCTCTCTCTCTCTCTCTCTCTCTCTCTCTCTCTCTCTCTCTATATATATATATATATATATATATATATATATATATATATATATATATATATATATATATATATATATATATACATATATATTTATATATATATAATATATATATATATATATATATATATATATATATATATATATATATATATTTATATATATATATATATATATATATATATATATATATATATATATATATATATATATATATATGCGTGTGTTTATGTACTGCATATACCAATAGCCAGGTTACAATCCTACTTATGTTCGATCTATAGAAGTTCAGACATTCAATTTTTTTATTGTCTTCTTACCATTATGGCTAAGATAGTAAGGATTATGTGAATTTTTTTCGATAGTAATATGTAGAAAATTATTAGGAAGCAAATATTAAAAAAAAAAAACATGATAATTATTCGAAATGTAAAATACTTCATTCATACAAAAGTGTATAACAAAAAAATATGCAATAGATGATTACTTGAAATAGAAGAAGCTATGCTGAAAATATTTATTAGGAATATGAACATCTTTATTCAAACAAGCGTAAAAAACAGTAAAAACCGTAAATACACAAAAGATAGGAGAATAATTCTTAAAACATTTTCATAGTAAAAAAAAAAAAAATGTAATGACATTAATTCAAGTTATGTGATACTCCACCACTGAATAGGTCTAACAACATTACAATGACTAAAGCAAATTTCTGCCCTTTTATCTGGAAACAACTTATAAACTACCGGAATGGTCAGCTAATCTTCACACCAAGTTCTGTAAATAATTGTTAAAATTTCTGGGTTGCGGTTTTAAATGTTCCATTCACTTGTAAATGTCCACTGTTCTCAACTATACTGAGATTATTCCGAGTTTTGACTCAAAATGTATTCGATCATCTTTGAAGGGCTGAAATATCCGATGAAATGAAGTCCTTGGAGCTGGTTCGCTGCCACTGCATAGTTCATTATCACTTCAAACAACAATTCGCATTATTATCACTGGTCAATTGCCTAATAGCATAATTTTCTTTTGACCAAAAGCGTTTATTATCATTGTTTAAAAACAATTCGAATAATTATCACTTAGAACAATTGCCTTTTAGAGTAATTTTCTTTTGAACAAGTTTCTATTTGCACAACCACTTTTTGAAAACTTGTTTTCGTTAATTATTTTTTTAATAACAGTTTTCAAGTAAATTTCATGGTACGGATTTAATTGTTTTTATTCCGACTTGTTTCGAGTATTGTTTTTCTGTTTGGTCTTCAGCTGCTTAATCTATTCTTAATTTGTAGGACAGGAGCTTCCGATGTATTGAATTTTTTATTCTTGATCTAGATGATAAATCTGGCACCATTGTTCAGTTATATATTTATGAATGTTTCATATGATTTATAGTTAAGGCAATCCTTTGTATTCACATCTGCCCAGACAATACCTTCCTGCAAGTATTACTAGGTTTGCAATTAATTCTAATATTCATACTTTCTCCATTATAAAGCTTAATACTACATGGTATTCTTAAAGTTTTATTCCAGCTATTTTTAGATTGTTGAATGATCTTCCTAATGAAGCACTTGAATAGGTGGAACTTTTAAAAGTGCAAACTTAAAGCAACTTATTTTCCTATGTTGAAAAGACTGACAAGTAGGCCTTCATAGTTCATATATGATAGAGCTATATCAATGTTTTTACCGAACTTAGAATATTTTAGATTAATTTTGCATTACTTCTCGTGTAGTTTATCAATTTCATTATTTCCTTTCCTTACCTGATTAGCAAGATCATTCCACAAACTTATCTGGTCACAGCTAGAATATACCTTTTAGGATACTGTGTAGTATTGCACCATGTGATGGAGGAGGCATGACTATTAAAATAAACTACCTATCTAGCATTACGAACCGGATAGTAATGTTCGGGAAGACAAAATACAAAGGATGGTCAGAATTATGAAATATTTAATACAACAGAGGCAATGAATGGTGTCAGAGATTAATATCTAGATCATGAATAAGAAATTTAATTGACTAAATCCCTGTCCAAAATATTAAGATGAGAATCAGCAGCTAAAGGCCAGACAAGAGAATTGCTCGAAATAAGACGCAATGAAAGAATTAAAACACTTATTAAGAATAGGTTAATCAGCGAAAATCTTACAAGGTTTTCTCAATATGCCAATTATTTTGTGCAATTGAAGAA
>NC_090730.1:73383408-73385908 GCF_036898095.1 Palaemon carinicauda | reverse complement strand
TTCTGTTGTAGGTGGTACGAGAACGATGCTTGGGTGATGGAGGTGTTCCTCTTAGGTGGAATAGGACATAGATGTTTTCCACATAACATATTCAGAAAGAAAGGTTCCCTAAGATGCCATTCATAAGGCATTGAAAAGTAGCCTTAGCATTACGAAGGCCAAAACAGGAGTAATTGGAAGTGTATGTACCGATGGTGATGGTGATGGCGGTCTTGGTGATATCTTCTGTATATTTACTGGCAACTGATAATACCCCTTCAAGGGGTTGAGCCTAGAGAAAAACTTATAATAGAGAAGTGAACTAAACTTTTCTAAACAGACAGCAAGCTTATATACAAGCAATTGCGAACATGAATGCCACAGAAATTAATCAAATCTAAGACACGAGCTAACAACCTTACACAGGTTTGTCTATTATTATTTCTAGGAATGTATCCTCAGGGATCACCACAAGGACATAGTCTGCTTTGGTACTTGAGTGAGACACTAAATTTGAATCTGAAACTATATCTTTACACGCTTAAACCAGGAAAATAACTCTCTACTGGTGAAGGGCCATAGTTTCATGGATGTGGCGTTCATAGAAGAGTCTGGGTCAGAAGGTGACATCATGAAACAGAAGGGCACAGCAGTGATGGGGAAGTCAGGAGGAAGGCAGGAGGGAGCTGGTCTACCGGCAGTCACCAGTTGTGCGAGGTCTCTGTTAGGTTATAATACAGAGGAGAAAAATAATGGAACTAAACTTTACTAAATAGACAGCAAGCTTATTTACAAGTAATGTTGAATATGAATGTCAAAAATATTCAAAAAATCCAAAACATGAGCTAGCAACGTTACATAGGTTTGTCTATCATTATTGCAGGGAAGAGCGAGCGATAAAACAATAAGCAATACAATGACATGTATGAGCGTGTATGAAACACGTACGGTACAAAATGCATTGGGTTTGCACATTCTTTGTCCTATATTCAACTTATTGTTAAAGCTTTCTTTTTTTTTTTTTTAAATTTGATTCTACATTGTTTCTTTCCAGTGAATTATCCGATTGAAACTAATTTTCTTTTAATTTTTTTGCCACATGACTAATAGCACTATTTTTATCTTTCACAAGGACTAACATTTTATTATTCTTTAGACCATATCTGAATGTTGCTCAGTTCTTTTCTCTATTGCTTTACCAGTTTCACTAATATAGAATGTTTCACCTGGATTACGTGGAATCCGATATACACATCCCTAGGTACTGCAGGAAGAATATTTGCTATGAATCCCTAGGTACTGCAGGAAGAATATTTGCTATGACTGTTATTTATTTTACTGCTTATCTGAAATGCTACGTTATCGTTGGAATTTTTTTAACATATGGGGAGTTTCCTGAAAATAGTTATATATGGCAGTACAAGTAGGATTTGTGTATGATAGTTCTCTCTCTTATCATTACCGAAGGTTTTCTATTTTTTTTTCATGTTTATTTTATTCTTTTTTTTTTTTTGCTATTCTTAGTGCATCATGTAATACATTTTCAGGATACTTAAATCACTTATATATACTCCTGACGACATTTGTTTATTGCAAACTTGCAATGCTCTTAAACACATAAAAGTTAATACAGATTTCTTAACTTTGTTACTTTGGTTTGAGAAGTAATGGTTATATGAGGATATATTGGTTGTCTTCATATATGCGATATAATTGAATCTGCCCATACAGTTGTGTATACGACAGTTAAAAAAAACGAAAAAAAACTGAGATACAAATATTATCCAGCTCCGCAGTAAACTCTATTGATGTTACCAAGCTTTTCTATTTAAGAAAAAATATCAAAATGCTCATTTCATGGCCACCCACTTGATGTTTCATTAATATAACGAAATAATTTTGTATTATTAGGAACGCTTTCAAAATCTGTCCCATATGAATTGCTAAGTCATGGTGGTAATGGGTTTCCCAAAGCCAATCTAAAAGTCTTTGGAGAAAATTTTCCGGTAAGTTAAAATTTACCATCTTTTATACAGCGTTTAATTTATTCGATTAAGGCACTGATGGAGAATGGTAAGGTTCATTGCCTGTCAACTGAGTTTTCAGATAGAAATTACAACACGCCATAAATGGGTACCTTAGTGAATAGTGAAACCTTGTGAAAACTGCAAAAGCTGTTAGTAATGTTAATCACTAAACTTTTCAATTCGATAATAAGGTCTACATTGATTTTTACATTTGAATCTGAGATGGTGCCAAATAAAGGGTTGAAAATATTAACAGGTAATTGGATATTTCGTATGCTGCTTAACCTACCTGGCCTAGCTGGATAATTTGTCTTATAGGTTTTAAGGTTTCATATACAAGTATATATGGTAACATGGGTGACAATGCACAAAAATATTTTTTTATCAGATATTCATTTCCTTTCAATAACTCTTCCCCCTTTTCATTGTAACTACTATTCACAGACTCACTGCGTTTTTTTTTTTCTTTTTATTAATTAATTCATTCATTCCTT
>NC_090730.1:73368408-73370908 GCF_036898095.1 Palaemon carinicauda | reverse complement strand
AAGGCTCCCAGTCCCGGGTGTAGCAGGGTACTATGAATCTCCAGGTTTATAAACACTAAAAGAAATTTAAAATAGGTAATTGAAATGTTAGAACCCTGGATCAGATTGGGAAATTACAACAAAGGGAGAGTGGATTTATGAAATATAATTTGAATATTTTGGCCCAAAGTGAAACACGTAAGGGAATTGGTAAGGAAACTTTAGACAAAGGAGTTGGAAGAGAAAGGGTAGGAATTATGATGGCACCAAGAGCAGAATAACCATTAACCGAGTGGACAGCTGTAAATAGTATATTGTTACTAGCCAAGTTCAAATCAGAATAGTGCAATATAAGTATTATAGTTTGCTATGCTCCAACAGATGATTCTCCTGAAGAAAGGAAAGATGAATACTATGAAGAACTGCAGAGGGTAATAGATGAGATCCCTAAGAGAGATATGTAAATTGTGACTGGCGACTTCAATGCTAAAATTGTAAGAAAGAATCAATGAATAGAGAATGTAATGAGTATTGAGGGTCTTGGCGAACTTATAAATGAAAATAAAGCCCATTTCATAAGTTTCTGTTTAGCAAACATTCTTGTCATTGTAGGTACTCTTTTTCAACACAAGAACCTCTACTAGTATACATGGACTTCGCCATGTGGCATTTACAAAAAACATATAGATTCCATTGCCGTAAATAAAGAGAGAAGGAGGACTCTGAGAAATGTATGAAGTTATAGAGGTGCCGATATTGGTAGTGATCACCAGCTCCTTGCCACACCTATATTAAAACTAAAAACACCAGACGGAAAGATGGATAGAATACCTAGATTTGATACAACTAAGCTTTTAGAGGAAGAGTGCAGAGAAATATTTCCAATTGAATGTAGGAATCGATTCGCAGTCTTAGAAACTTTAAGAGACCAAAAACAGACAATTAATGAAGAATGGTGTGATATTAAGAATATATATTAGTCAGTTGGTAGTGAAGTCTGGGGACACGAACTTACAAGGAGAAAGCTATGGTTATCAAATCATACTATAAGAAGGAGACAAAGACAAAAAAAAGATGGTTGTAAGTTTTCGAGGAAGTAAGGAAAATTACAAGGTAGAGCATGCTAAGTATATCATGTATTGGCAGTGAAGTCAAAGAAAAGCCAGGAAGGACTTGAGAGAATATTTAGACAATATAGCAGATGATGGCCAATTTTATGGAGAGTCCTTCGTTATTATGGAATTCCTCTTAAATATATAAGTTTGATTAAGACTTTTCATGAACGTAGCAAGTGCAAAGTTAATGTTAATGGAGACTTATCAAATGAATTACCAGTGAACAGCGTAGTACTCCAAGGGAATGTGCTGTTACCTATGTTGTTCATCCTCATGGATTTTGTAATGCGTAGAAAAGACAGAGATGGGGAGGGCTGGACTGGATTGATGATAGGAATTTACATGACCTAGAATATGCTGATGATGCTTGCTTACCAGAATGCATGAAGATAAATAGAAGAAAGACAGACATGATGAGAACGGAGTATGCAATGGGAGATGAAATATCATTGGAAGGAGAAAAGATTAATGAGGTACAATCATTTAAGTATCTAGGAACTATGATCTCCAACTCAGGATATTTAGAATTAGAGTTTAGTAAAAGATTGAAAACAAGCAAATCAAACTATCCCTAGGTTAAGTAAAATTTGGAAATCAAATCGCCTGAAATTACATTTAAAAATCAGACTATATAACATTTTAGTTAGATCGGTGTTACTCTATGAACATGAGTCATGATATGACAATGAAACTATCTCCAATTGATTTTGTAGATTTGAGAACAAAAAACTCAGAAGTATATTGGGAGTTAAATGGCAGGACAGGATTAGAAAGGAAACTATAAGATAGATTACTCGTGTAGCATATGGAGATGATGATAAGGGGTAGAAGGAAATGGTTTGCATATGCTCTTCGCACTCCCCGAGAGAGATTAGTTTACCAAACGTTCAGGTGGCCTCCACAAGGCACTAGAAGAGTTGGAAGCCCTGGGCCTATATGGCTGAGGACTAGGAAGCACGAAGTAGATGATGAATGCATAAGTATTGAATTACAAAGCTGAAGAATGAGCTGACTGGCGAAATTTAACCAAGGCACTTTGCGGCAATAGGCGTAGGAGGAAATGGTGATGATGATGATGATGATTACAGAAATTGGCACTTTACGTTTCAAAATCTCATTTTGTTTACCAGTTGCTCACTATCATATGCTCAATCTTCTTTCAATTTCAGTCTTGTGTTCTAAAGAAACATTATCTTCTGTCCCTAGTAAGTATATTTAATACCATTCTATAAAGGTTCAACCATAACCCTTATTTGTAGTCTCTGCTTATTTATTGAACATTATCTTTGTTTTACCAATATTCATTTTCAGCCCTACATTTCTCTCTCTCTCTCTCTCTCTCTCTCTCTCTCTCTCTCTCTCTCTCTCTCTCTCTCTCTCTCTCTCTCTCTCTCTCTCTCTCTCTC
>NC_090730.1:73348408-73360908 GCF_036898095.1 Palaemon carinicauda | reverse complement strand
AAAATTTGCATTATATAATATGGTATAATATTTATAATTTTCTTTATATTCTCTTTTTCAGTTTCCTTCGAGTGTCGCAGAATGGAAAGCAATCGCACAACAATTTGAAAACAAATGGCAATTTCCTAATTGTTGCGGGGCGCTTGACGGCAAGCACATAAGCATAACTCCTCCCCATGATTCCGGGTCTTATTACTGGAACTACAAAGGATTCAATAGTGTTGTGCTGTTGGCCCTTGCAAATGCCAACTATGAGTTTATTATGTGTGATGTTGGCACTAATGGGCGAATATCAGATGGAGGTGTGTTTGAGAACACAAAATTCGGAGACCTATTAAGCGAAGGGAAACTGAATTTGCCAGAGCCAGCTAAACCAGAAAATAGTAGCAGAATTTTGCCATATGTATTCATCGGAGATGAGGCTTTCGCGTTAAGGAAGCATTTTTTAAAGCCTTATTCCTCTAAAGACCTCACAAAGGAGCGCAGAGTATTTAACTATAGGCTCTCTAGAGGAAGAAGAATAATCGAAAATGTATTTGGTATTATGACTTCACGTTTTAGGATTTTTTCTTCACCAATAAATCTAAAGATTGCTAATATAGAAAAAGTAGTATTAGCATGCTGCGTTCTACATAACTTTTTGAGAAGAAAATGTAGTGCATCATATTAGCCGCCGGAAAATGTAAGCAATGATATAGGCCTAGGCATTGAAAACCTAACCATTCCTGATGTAATGCTCGGAGATGTTGCTCTACAACCTTTGGAAAGGACACATACCAGAAACCCTCCGCAAGAAGCTAAAGAAGTCAGGAATCAATTTATGGCTTATTTTATGGAAGAAGGTGCCGTTCCATGGCAAGACAAGTCAGTAGGAAACTAGAGTACGAGACCAAGTATATATAAATTCAGCGTAGTCTTTAGCCAAAAAAAAAATAAGTAAAAAAAAAATTAAACTAACAATTGGTCTCAGACTTTTCCATTGGATAGTTAGTTAAATTCTAAACAAATTAATTATTTAGTTCATGGTGCTTTAAGGTTTTGGTGAACTTTGTATGAATTAAAACAATTAATTCTGTATAAGAAGTGCATATTATTTCTTAATAATTGTATGTATAGAACTTCATATCATTGCTAGATAGTACTTAGAATATTAAGTACAAGTCACATTGTTCAAGGAGAAAGCATCACTGAAATTGTAAAAGGATAATTAGTGTTTAATAAAAATATAAATTTCCCTTACCATCTCTCTTTCAAAGCTTTCCTCCTCTATAGTAGACCTAGAGCGTCCTGGCATTTCTTGGTCTTTCAGAAAGAGTAATTTTTCGTAGTACCATAAGTTGGGCTTATAAATGTCATCTGTGCTGGCTCCAGATTTGTATGAGGCCTGAACCTTTTTAAATTCTTTTCTAAATGATGCACGTAGAGAATTAATCTTACGTAAACATGATTCACGATCAGCATTAGGGTCACATTCTTTCAGTTTTTCTACTAATTTGTCTTGAGCAATTTGTTTTGCGTGTTTGTTATAGTAATCTGCCGATTTAATTTTCCACAAACACGGGAAAGACTGGTATAGGTCTATAAAATCACTTAACACTTCTCTTGAATTGGCGCTATCCATCTTCAATTTCACTCAACATACAAAAATAATGGAGCCTTCCTCGTGTACCCAACAAATTATCACCTGGCTCGAAGCTCCGCCCACAAAATATCAGGAATGTCTTGATAGCGTCGAGCCAGCTGCGAGTGGCTCGTTGCACGATGCGAAAGCCCCCATACACTATGAAAACTCGACGCGTTGCACGAAGCGCGATTCGATGCTCGATAGTGTACGGGGGCCTTTAGAGAGGAGAGGTGGCGTAATTGGTTCTTTCACAGGGACAGGCTGGATGTCTGCTGCTTCTAACAATTTCATAGGGGGTATGTATATATATATATATATATATATATATATATATATATATATATATATATATATATATATATATATATATATATATTAACCTAAAACTTCTAGATTATTCTAAATAAGTCATTCTTGTGGTTTGGGGGGTAAGTCTTAAGCAGTAAAATTGCCAACGTAGTATTATGAACAGGGGAATAGACCTCACTTATGAGGGAAAACTATCTCTTAAGAAAAGAGTAAATCTATTTAAGAAGTTCCATGCACAATTTAACCATGTGGGAATTTAAACATCACGTAATACCTCGTATTGTAATCTTGTGTGTGATACAGCATACCTAAAACAACTCACATAAGACTTTGTAGCAAAATGCATTAAATAAAGTTTATTCTTAAAAAAATAATGTAAATTGTGAATACTGACTTAAATGAAAAATAAAATTAAACGAACGACGAAAGTCTTATGTATTTTACATTAAATTACTTAAATTTACATGAGAGGAATTCACCTTAGGACTTGGCTATACATCTTTTAAATACACAGATGGAATACATGGATAATATATTTATTCTATACTGGACCAGCTTCGCAAGATAGCTCCCCCCAAAAAAGATTATTTATTCAGGGCCTGAATCCAAGGAATCAACCCAAGATAGATAATCTGCAACCACGATATTTTTACCTGAATTATACTTTATATTAATACAATATGGAAACAAACACATTGACCTCCTTGTTAACTATTGATTATTATTTTTAATCTTAATAACAAAAGATAAAGGATTGGTATCCGAGTAAACCATAATTTCTTCATTCTGTGGTCTGTTCAAATAAAGTTCGAATTTTCTTATCACTGTGATTAGTGCTAGTAATTCCTTTTCAACTCTCAAGTAGGCTCATTGATGTTTCTTTAGCTTTGACGACATAAAACAGACGGGGTGAAGAATTCCTCCCTTGCCTTCATGTAATAGGACAGTTCCAATCCCATTATCTGATGCATCTACCTGTATCAGGAATTTCTAATTGAAATCCAGTGCTTGCAGTATGGGATTTGAAGTTAATATGGCTTTTATCCTGTCGAAGGATTCCTGCACTCGCTGGTCCTTGGAATTATTTTCTTCAGGCTAGTTAAATCCATCATGGGAGCGACTACAGCCGAAAAGTTTGGGCAAAAACGTGAGCAGAATCCTGCCATCCCTAAAATTCATTGTAATCGCTTCCTTGTTGTGGGGAGTAATGCTTTCCTTATTCCTTCGACAAAGCAGTTACTGGGGTGATTTGTTCCCCTCCTACTTCAAATCCAACGTACCGAACTGTTGCCTTGCCAAATTCACTCTTCTCCAGGTTAATTATCACGTGTGCTCCTCTTAACTTTTGAAATAACTTTCTCATGATTCGAAGATGTTCTTCCCTGGTCATTGAATATATCACAATATCGTCGAGATATACACGTACTCCTTCAATTGATCCTAGAAGCTTATCCATCACTTGTTGAAAGGTTCCGGTGGCATTCATTAGATCAATTGACATGATGGTGTATTGATATATCCCAAAAGGTGTTATAAAAGCTGATAGCAGTTTTGCATTGTTGTCCAAAGGAATTTGGTATTAGTCTTTTAACAAGTTGATCTTGGAGACGAACCTTGCTTGTCCGATGTTGTCGAGTAGTCAGTCTATGAGCGGCAATGGATAATCATCTGCCATACTGATCGAATTCAACTTTTGGTAGTCCGTACACAACCAGAAAGATCCGTCTGATTTTTTTGACGAGTAAGCATGGAAAACTGAAAGGACTAGAAATTTTGTTCGGCAGATCCGTTTTGTAACAAATAGTCCACTTCTTTTCTCATGACTTCTCAGTGATACGGCGATAGTCGATAAGCGGGTTGTTTGAATGGTCTTTCCTTTGTTTTAAGGTGTATCTCATGCTTTGTTAAGTTGGTTTGTTTCGAGACGTCCGAGACAATTTCAGGGAAACTTTTAATCATTCGGCTTTATTCCTCTTGCTGCTCCAGGTTCAATTGAGTTCATTTCTCTTCCAAATTCCGAAGGATAAACAAATAATTCATTTTGCTTCTTCTTGGGGTTTCAATAACGTAGGTTAGGTCACTGATATTCTCCAAAATTCTGAATGGTCCTTGGAAAATGTTGGTGTGAGGGAATCCCTTAATCGGCAAGAAAACCAATATTTGTTGTCCTAACTCAAACTGTCTGTCCTTACTTTTCATATCACACCTTTTCTTTTATTTTTCCTTGACTCGTTTTAAGGTTTTCTTGTGAAAATGTTCCTATATCACCAATCCTTTTCCTCAAATTCTTGACATATTCTCCATCCGTTTCCTCTTGATTCTTCCATTTTTCTGCTAAAATTTTAATCGGTCCTCGAACTTCTCGTCAAAAAATCATTTCATTCGGGCTACATCCCATGCTTTCTTGATAAACAGTGCGTACCTAGAATGACATACATGATAGTCTGATGTCCCATTCATTTCCTGTTTTGTTGTAGGACTTTGTTAACATATTCTTCAGTGTTTGATGAAACCTCTCCAATGAACCTTGGGTCTCCAGGTGATAAGCAGCGGATAGTTGTTGATTCACATCCAACAGTTTCATTAGGTCCTGAAACAATTTTACCATGAAATTTGTTTCTCGGTCACTCTGAACCATTTCTGGAATACCAAACTCAGTAAAAAAGTCTAGTAACTTTTCGGCAATTACTTTGGCACTGATGTTCCTGATGGGTATGGCTTCTGAGCTTCTCGCCACTGGACACATCAAGCTTAGCATATATTCGTGACCTTTCTTTGTCCTTGGTAACGGTCCCACAATGTCTATCATTACATCACTGAGGGGTTCTCCTTGCCTTTTAATCAGGCGTAAAGGAGATTTTTCAATGTACTCGTTAGACTTTCCAGCCATCTGACAAACGTGACATGCACGGCAAAACTGGCTCACGTCCTTATGTATGCCACGCCAGAAAAAGTGTTTCATAATCTTCTCTGACGGCTTCCTTGTTCCCAGGTGTCCCGTCTCGTGCGCTACAGCGATCACCTGTCTTTTTAACCCTGGGCAAGTTAACAAGCCGCAAATTTGGATCCAGGCGCAGGCGCAAAGCAATTTTTCCCAGGTTTCAGCTTGTTGCTTTGTCTGTGGTGCTGTTCTCGAGGTGCGCCGCATTAGACTTTGTTAAAATACAACAGGGGTAGGACGCACAAGTTGTAGCTTCAGATGCTCGCAGAGATGTAGCACTTTAAATTTTTTGGGGTCTCAATCTTGGTACCACACTACTAAAGTGTATTGAAATTTAAATTTCGTATACTTTTACATTTCGCTTAATATCTCAGAGTGATACTAATGAAAGTTAAAGAGATTTTCACTGAACATTGGCGAATAGTGTCGCTATGCTGCCGGATGTTCAAGTATATAGGGGGAGAACTAAAAGAAAAAAATTTCCAACTTTTCACTTTGACAAAATACAGAAGAAATTCCCTTCTGAGAAAATAGTCGACGAGAGTTTGAATCTCTTAGCGATTTTAATAATATTGAGTGTGCTGATGAAACATGTTTTTATCAGAAATATGGTGACGTGCCCCATGTGGACACAATCGACCAGGGAAGTGTAAGCTATTTTCCCCACTCAGCACTCTCCTATTCGACCCCATCTAGCACCTCTTCAGAAAGCAAGCCTCCATTTCAACCTTCTCATTTTCAAAACAAGAAGAGGATATATTTCCCTATGAAGAAGGGTAAGTTGTCTGTACCATTCGACGAGGATGACGACAACGATGTAGAGAACCCTCCAATGACCTTGACCCCTTTTAGGAGCCCAGCAGAGAAGAGCCTCCTCTCCACCAGTGTGCCATCAATGAGTGCCACTAGAGTGTTTTTCGAGTACCACCCCAGTGCCTTTTTCAAGTGCCACCCAAGTGACTTTTTCTAGTGCTACCACAGTGCCTTCAACAAGTGCCACCGCAGTACCTTCACCGAGTGACACGCCAGTGCCACTTTTCACCCCTGTCACATATTTGGAGTTTTTCGGCCTAGGACCCTGAAAATTGGCATGAAAGCTGCCATGCCATTCAACTTTATTATGCAGTTTGCCAAAGTTTCTTATATATTGTGACGGCGCCGAGTAAGGATGTGAACTCAAAGGCAGATTGGAAACGACTGAGTTATATTATTGTGGAACACTCTCCTTATATACAAAACCTCAAGGCAACAGGACATGACAAGTTCACAAGACAGACAATATCACAGAGGAAAAACCAGATATGAATTTTCATGTTCGTTTTAGTGCGAGGGAAGAGCGAAGATACAAGCATAATATATACAAAAGGAATTATGTACAATTGTGTGAAACACGGTTGGTACAATATAATGTAAATATTTTCTACAGATTATTTTCGATATATTTATACTTTTATATACTTTTTTTTTGTAAATTTTCCAAATTAAATATTTAAAATGATTGGTTTTCACTTTACCCCTAACATAATATGGAGGAATGAATATTGTTTTATAAGAAACTGAAGGATTTGGAATTTATTTATCAATAAGGAAGTTTTGTAGTCTGAAAGTTGAGGTCTCATTTATGGTACCACATTGGTAATGGCGTACCCGCTTTGGAACTTAACTAACGCACGGTTAACAGTATAAAAATCAATATCTGACGGTATATCCCCTATTTGGCCTTCCCGGGGATATCAGTGGGTCTCTGCTTTCTCAAAAGCAGCCCATCATCAAGATAATAACAGGTGGGAGACTGCTGCACCTCCATCTCATTCCCCACACGGTACAATAACTGTTAACTTTTCACCCTCCCGTTACAAACATATCAGCCTTTTCCTACTCACTTGTTCTACTTCTAATGCTGAGTTTTCTATTTCTTCGAGGTCCATTGTTTCTGTGTCTTCTTGTCCACTCAGCTGTCGTTCCTCTTCTCTCGGGCTCTTTCAGGAGTTCTTCTCTTATGTACCAGCAAGGGAGTCCTAGCCTTATGAAAATAAATCCTCTAAGTTTATCGCTCCTTCGGTTTATCTTTCTTCTTTTGCAGACACTTTCTTCGTCATAGTCCTAGTAAATATACAACTAGGATACAGATATGGGTAATCCTTCTCAAGTTCAGTCGTAGGACTATAGTTCAATGGTTTCTCCGTTACAATGGGACAAGGCACAAACGGCACTCCACCAATTTCATTACCAAGAAGGACTTTTACTCCTTCGACACCTAACGAATCCTTTACCTCTAAATCAAATGACCTGTCACCCACTTGCATGACCATTTCAAATGGAAAATAGAGGTAACCTCCTCACCTCCTATTCCCTTCATAATGACCGAGTCTTCTGTGAGAGACTGTTCTACCAACGAGTGTACACCTTGTGTCGCAACACTATGGTTATAGCCTATGTTGTGCAATATCTTGACCTGGGTTTGCTCACTCTCATCTATTGTGGCTAACATATCTTCATAAATATACAGTTTAAAGGCATCCACGCTTTTTGAGTTTATCCTGTTTATCGTATAAAGGTTAGCTGGCTTATATTCCTTTCCCATTTGTTTCTTCGCCCTCGCATTCTGTGAAGTTGAATTATCCTTAACCACTTGGGTGACTGCCTTTCTGTTTGACCAACATTACTTACTGATATAGCCTCTCTTGCCACATTTATAATAGACAATATTAACTTTCTTCACATATTTTATGATACCTGAAGGAGGACGATTCGACGATTGTTGCTGTGGTCCTATTGCATTCTTCTATGGAACAGAACCAGTGGTATTTCTACTGTAACTATTGAACTTGTTCATAGATTATTACTGAACTGGTTTCCATGATTTGGTGAATACTTGACACTTATTAAGAATGATGGTTGAAAATTCATTCACAAGGAGGGTTTACGACTGATAATATTATAATCTTCACTCAGCGAAGCAGCTTTATCAAGTTTCTTCACCTCTCTCCCTCAAGTACGTTCGAATGTAGATATTGTTCTAGCACTATCAATTCTTCTAAATAAGCAACCTCCCTCACGTTAGCAGCCTCTATCTTCTCTTAAAAAAATGTCGTACCTTATAAGCGTAATCAAGGAAAGTAATTTTCTCGCTCTTCTGCAAAACTCGGAGTCTTCCATTTCAGTAATCAGGGGTGATCTGATACACTTGTCAACACACTCCTTTTCACTTCTTGATACTCCTTCCTCTGGTCCTGACACAAGAAAAAATTAGCACTGCTTCATTTCCCAATCAGGACACTCTGCATTAACACTGACCATTTATCTTCTGGCCATTCCATCGCCGTTGCGACCGTTTCAAAAGGATCGAAGAACTTTTCGGGAGCTTCTTCTTTGGAATTAAATTTTGTGCATTCATCACATTAAACATGGTATTGTGCATAGCAAGGGTCACCTCTGTCTGCATTGCCAACTTTGCATGAGCATTCAACAGTTCCAATTCCCTTGCATGTCTTGCAATTTTTTTGCATCTTCCTTGTCTTTTTCTTCTCGTTCTTTCTTATTTTCTTCTATTTTCCTCGTATGTCATGCGACTTCTCTTGCCTCTTATCTCTCTCGTTCTTCTCATTGTATCCCTCTTTCTTCGCATTCTTTTTCTCTTTCTTCCAGTCTTAAAATTTCTCTCACCTCTTCTCTCTCTTTTTCTCCCTATTCTGCCATCATCTTCAACTTGATCAAATTCTCTTCCGCTACAATTCGTCAAATCCTCTACCTTCCTGTCTGCTTTTGTTTCTTCAGTTTGTGGGTCAACTGGTCCTTGCTTCGCTACGAATTTTGCTATAGCTTCCTCCAACAGTTCTCAAGCTGCTACAACATCTTCTTCTAACAACTTTACAGAGTTTTTCAACACTTCTAAGGCTAGACACTTGATATGGGTCTTAATCATTCCACTCGTTGCATGACCACCACAAGCCATTAAAATAGAGAGCCAATGAGCTTTAGTTAAATTAGTTTCTGACAATTCCTGAACAATTGGGTTTTTCAAAAACTCTTACACATTAAATTGTGTCACCTTGTACTTTACAAAACTTATAAATCTCCAAAAAAATATATCCTAACACTACACAGAATCCTATCAACATAAACTTCAAACATTTAGTGAAAATACAGCATTGTTATCAGTAATATTTAAAACAGATTCACTCGATCCCAAGGGTCTGGGCACCCAAAAATATTACGACTGGAGAATTACACAAACTCTCAAGCTCCAAACACACGTGATTATTTTAAAATAAATTTGTTTCCCTTGAAAAATACACAAGCTCTGAGAAATTATATAACTCCCAGACTGAAATATATAAAAAAAAACTGAATATCTAAAGGTCTCTTACATACACTCAAAACAATACTGGGTGATTATATAATATGAACTATCCGAAAACAACCTCTTACTGTAGTTCTTAATAAGGGGATCACAAGCAAGTAATGTTAAGAAATATGGGTGATCGAAAAAATACACACTTTACAAAAATAAATATATTCTATAAAAAGAGTATAACATATATACAAAAAAAATCACCAAAATAAATCACTCGAAATATTAAATCTTGAACAAAACCTTAGACTAAGACAAAGAAAATTATATCATCACTTGCTTCACTGGAAATTAATTATTAAAAATATTTGATTTTGATAATGAAAATACTCAACGATTAACACTAATGATTAAACCCTTGATAAAATTCAAATAAAAGTAACTGATACGCTGACGTCTTTTAGATCACACGAAGTAACCAAACGGTTAGGCCAAAATAAATACACATCACTTTTTAAACTGAATCTCACCGGACCATTTACAAAAATTTATATTTTACCAGTAATTTCATTCACACAATACACTTGAAATATTATTCAATGGATTCATTAATGCTTAAACCCACTATACACAATATATTTTGCATAGAAATCGTTAATCACGATTGAGAGGGCACACACTTGACGCAGTAGAGAGGAGAGGTAGCATACTTTGCTTTTTCACAGAGACAGGCTGGATCTCTCCTTTTTCTTACAATTTCCTAGGAACATGCAACTTAAGCTTCGATATTATTCTAACTAGATCATTCTCATGGCTTGGGGGGAAGGCTCTAGCGGCGAGGTTTCCAACGTAGTATTTTGAACAGGGGAACAAACCTCGCTTGTGAGGTAACCCTCTCCTTAATACCTTGTATTATTACCTCATGTGTGATACAGTATACCTATTTTGTAACAAAATACATGAAATAAAAAGTTAATTGTGAAAAAAATAATGTAAATTACTTATACTGACTTGAATGAAAATTTAATGAAAAAAATGATGCAAGTCTTATGCAATTTATATACAATTACTTAAACCTTCATGAGAGGAACTTATCTTATAATCTGGCTATACATCTCTTAAATACACAAATTAGATACATGAATAATATATTTCCTCTATACACTAAAATGAAACTGGGTAATTATTCTTAAGATTTATCCAAACAAACTTAATATGGTTATTTACAGGATACAAGCGAGGTTTTAATAAACACTGATGAATAAAATAATACACTCTTTACATAAATAGATATATTCTATATACATTACTACACTTTAAAAAATTACATAAAACAAATAAGTCACTCGGAAGATTAAATCTGAACAGAACCTACATTAAGACAAAAATAATATATTATCAATTGACTTGTAATACTAACTGAATAAATCTTACAGTAAAACCAAGGACATAGTTATGTCAATTATACAATCACTTGTTCCACTTGAAACTTAAACTGAATACAATATTTAGTTTCAACACTTAATATAATAGAATAAATGGACACCTAGATCACAAAACAAGTACCTATAACCTTCCCAGAGGGCCGTTTGAAAAAAAAAACTCTAAGATAATTGTTATATGTACTCACTATGTTTACAAAAACTTGTCACTTCAAAACTTTGGCTTTTCACTGAACACTTCTAAAACAATACACTGAGTTGAGTGCAAGATTGAGAGAGAGGTGGAGATGGCATTGTCTTCAGGCTGGTGCACGCCTTCCTCGACAGTCTGACTCCAAATCTGCCTGTCAATGCCAACGTTTCTCCACCGTTGCTAAATACAATTTCACCCTTCACCACGTACCTCGGATAATAAATCCCATTGCCGATGACCTATCAAGAAACACATTGGATTTAATTCACCGGTGATTAGATTACAGCTCCGTGGCAGAAGCCCAATGAAAAGATCCAGAATACCAAGCTTGCAGGACATTCTGTATATCCCTACATTAGGAGGAGTCCCCTCTCGATGACTCCAATCCCACCTCCCTCTTTGACATCAGCACTGGTAGACTTAGACCGTGGATACTTTCTCCCATGCGCCAACAGGTGTTTGATTTAATTAGTGGGCTTTTCCATCTCTCGCACCGTTTTTCTGCACAGCTCCTAGAGAAAATGTTCATTTGTCATGGCATTGCTAAGGATGCTAAGGATTGGGTCTGCGCCTGTACTTCCTGCCAAACCTCAAAAGTACATCAACACACGGTTTCAGGCGTGGGCACCTTTCCTCAACATCAGCGGTGCTTTAGTCATATTCATGTTGATGTTGTAGGTCCCCTACCCATATCACAAGAATATTGTTAAATGTTTACTGTCATTGACCGCTGCCATTCTCATGGAAACTGCAACGTCTGCCATGTATACATCTACCTTACTCTCTTGATGGATAGTGAGATTTGGTATCCCTGACTCATTTACTGAAAAAATAAAACTTTTTAAATTTGGTATATTGATAGACTTGAAGATGACAAATTACTCTGAAACTAACTGTATGAAGGAACTCTTTCGAAAGTGTGATAAATATAAAAAATAATTTCTCCCTAGAGATGTTTATAATTCAACATTTGAAGAGTTGAAGATTGCCTCCCAGGATAAATATTCTAACTCTCGCCATGGTTACTATATTCTGAAGAAGTAAGTACCCTGATCAATATAAGCAGTTATAGATTATAGTTTAGCACAATTTCATGAAAAGTCTACAGTAGGCTTTTATGAAGTGATTGATTAAAACTACAATTTATATGTTAAAGCATTTTTATATATTCTTATATTTATGCATTGTATCTATAGATTACGTTGTTTATATTATTTGTTTTATCTATCCAGGTATGAGGTTTCCAGTGTGGGGATGTGGATAAACTATTGTGTCTTTATTGAGGATATGTTTGCCACCATCCAGCAGGCCCACATTGCTGAAGGTCATGTTGAAAGAGACTACATGCTTAAACAATCTAGTCTAAAGTATGCAAACATCACAAGGCAGACTGTAGACATGTTCAAGCCCTACTGCATTATTTGTCAAGAAGAGACAAAAAGACCATATACGAAGATAGTTGTGGTTTGCCCCATACATACTAAAGATTTCAATTCTAACTGTCAAGTCTGTTAAGTTGGCATGCAGTCATCTCCACAAGCGCAATACAAGTGGATCATGGTGTACCAGTGTCATCTGACCTTGTTTGTCACCCTGCGTCCACTCATGTCTAAGAGATCATCTGAGGTTCCATTTCAGCTTTTAGATAACTTCTTATTGATTGGTGCTCCATGCATCCTCTAATCAGATAATGGATC
>NC_090730.1:73338408-73343408 GCF_036898095.1 Palaemon carinicauda | reverse complement strand
AGCAGCAAACTACTCCTAGAGCTTTACTGATAGCCAAATTATTATTCACAGAGTTAGATGGGTGTTCTATGAACTACATTCATACCAATTTTCGAATTGATACTTGCCATAGAAAACTCACCGTATTCGTTTTTTGATATCCATGGAGGGCGATTTTCAGCGGTGCCGTAAATTACTCATAAGATACTCAACATATCTAAATGAAATTTTCAGGTATTTATGGTAAGTGTATTTAATTTTTTCGGTAATAGTTTTTCATGTTGATATCAGCCATAGAAATGCCACAGCAAACGTTTATTCCGGTAATTATCTAATGAAAGTCCTGCAACACCTCCAGTGCTTAAAACTTTTAGTAGTAACAATATTTTTAGGTTGAGTATGAAAATACCAAAAACAAATGGAACGAACAGGAATCATATCTCTTTCACTAGAACCACTGATGAAATACAGACTATTTTCTTTGACAATAGACCTCTAGAGAGAGAGAGAGAGAGAGAGAGAGAGAGAGAGAGAGAGAGAGAGAGAGAGAGAGAGAGAGAGAGAGAGAGAGAGAGAACCTTGCTTAAGAGACCTTCAGCTTTAGTTAAATAACCCGAGTTTTGCACAAGGTGTTGCTGTCATTCAAAGGTTATATGAAAGTAGTCAAACATTCCCACAGAGTCAATGCTAGTTGTCTGATAAACGCAATAATGTAACTTGTTTATTTTGAACGGTTCTATGGAAAGGTAAGACAAAACAGATCTCTCTCTCTCTCTCTCTCTCTCTCTCTCTCTCTCTCTCTCTCTCTCTCTCATCGGAATATCAAGAAGCAATACATTTCTTCCATGTCCCATTGGTATTTTATTAAATCTGCATTAAAAGGGATGTATGGTAATGCTTATTTCGACTTTCTCTTGTTTGTCCTTTTCACAGACTAGACATACAGTGTGGATGATATTTATTGAGGAAATTGAGGGTCTGTTATTAGTAACACTTATCTTAATTCAATTAATTAAATTCCAATTAAAATAATGATAATCATATAAATTTAAATTTATTATTTTTATCTATTCAACCAGTATGGACACAAAGTGTCTTAATTATAGATAAATGCCATGTTCATCTTCTGGGAGATTACTTAATTATAATAACAACGATGAATTACTTGTTCTTAAATGATAGGTTGGTTTTAGATTGGTCTTTGATATAGCATGAAATGCCGTATAGTCTCGTTAATTATAGGTTAAAAAGTTTTATTGTGAGTTTTCTCCTAATTGATAGTATGTAGGGCATACCATTCTGATATATATCAAGAAGTAATCTTATTCTAAAACTTAGATATCTAATAATCTTTAGTTATCTTGAAATAGGAAGCATTTAATTAAGTGATTAGGATTTTAAGAAATAATTGATCTATCAAACACTAAGTAAAAGGAATGAAAATAAATATAATATAAGGTGAATAAGTTATTCACTAAAATTTTCCAAAGACAGTCAAGATGGGATTTTAGGGAAGAAAAACCCATGAAAGCTACGAAAAATAAGTGTACTTTAGATACTCTATGACCAGAGTCCATTGCTGATAATTATTCAGTTGCAAAGATTTGAAACGTATACGCTATGTATATTACATTTTGCACTTCAAGTGTAATTTTCATATTCAAAGAGTTAGCTTAAACTATTTTATTATGCTGTTAGAAATGCCTCTTGTCGTACACTATTTTGTGGGATGCTACTGAAAAAAGGTAAAAATTAATAATAGTTTCCAATTTTTTTTTTTTTTGAATATAACAAGTTTCGATAAAATAAGAAGGATTCTCTGTTGTCATTTGATAAAAGAGTATGTAGGTAATACATATTGCTCTTCAATAATTTTCTTTATATTGTGTAAAAAGATAAAATTGGGATCACGTGATAATTTACTGAGTAGCAAATGAGAGCATGCTGATTTAAGGAATTTAATTTTTTCTTATGAAAAGAGGTTGACCTAGATAACTCAGATCAAATCCAATTTTAATTTTTCAGCCAAGATGAATGATATTTTTCTTGAGAAAAAAAAAATATCCATTCCTTAAAATCATTTCTACCAAATGTCAATATTTCCTTAAACATTTCAACATTCTAGCGCCTGTTTTGAATGATAGCTTTTACCTTTTGTCAAAACTGCATCTCTAAAAAGAATCTCATGACCATGAACGCCTGAGGTACCATTGATTCAGTTTGTTCGTCCAAAGATTCAGAGCTGCAGTTGGCGAAGTGCCTAAAAGTAATTGTTCGTATAGATGTTACGCCTTTCATGCAGTCACCTCATGACCAAAATCCGCAATGAACTTGTATTCCTCGGGTTGAGAGGGAAGAAACTCAAAAGATTTCTCGTCAATGTAAAAGATTAGAATGACAAAATTAGTGAAGCTCTTCTTCAAATCATACTACTTACACACATATGTGAATATAAATAAACGCGCGTACACAACCCTTTAGGCTGATGTGTTTGACAGTAAACAGAGTAATGAAAAACTTGAACTTCCTCATTCCTTTTTTCCTGAGGCTAAACTAACTAGTTTAGCTTTTCGATCTCGTGAGATTAAAGCTCTGTTGATGGACCTTGATGCTTACGGAGGTGTAGACCCAAATGGAATTTTTCCTTTGTTTTTTATGAAGACAGCAGATTTCTTAGCTCCAAAGCTATCTGTTATTTTGCGGAAGTTAGCAAGAAGAGGACCTTTTAGCACTTGTTGGAGAATTGATGATGTTACTCCTTTATGTAAATGTGTTTGTGGTTGTTCAAGTCCCACTAATTACCGCCCAATTTCCATAACTCCCATATTATCTTAAGTTTTTGAACGTCTTCTAGCAAAACGTCTTCATAGGTTTGCTGAAGGTAATCATCTACTTCTTAGTTTGCAATTTGGTTTTCGTAAAGGCATTGGAGCATGTGATGCCCTTCTTACAATCTCCAATGCTGTACAGAAATCACTTGATTGTGGTCAGGAAGTTCATATGATTGGCCTTGATTTTAGGGCTGCCTTTGACCGTGTTAATCATGAGGCCCTTGTTTGCAAACTCAAACAGTTGGGAGTGGGTGGGTCGTTTCTTAGCATTATTATTGATTTTTTAAGTAATAGATATCAAAGAGTTGTTGTTGATGGACACCATCGTGAGTATAGGAATGTGATATCCGGTGTTCCACAGGGTAGTGTTCTTGGCCCATTACTTTTCATACTATATACATATGACATGTGGTTTGGCCTAGAAAACTCAAACAGTTGGGAGTGGGTGGGTCGTTTCTTAGCATTATTATTGATTTTTTAAGTAATAGATATCAAAGAGTTGTTGTTGATGGACACCATAGTGCGTATAGGAATGTGATATCCCGTGTTTCACAGGGTAGTGTTCTTGGCACATTACTTTTCATACTATATACATATGACATGTGGTTTGGCCTAGAAAACAAGCTTGTTGCATATGCAGATGATGCTGCTCTCTTTGTATCAATTCCATCCCCTGAATGTAGATCTGGGGTTGGTGAATCCCTTAATAGATATTTAGCTAAAATTAGTGCATGGTGAAAATTATGGGGTATGAAGCTTAATCCTAACAAAACTCAAAGTATGATTGTAAGTAGGTCCAGGACAGTGGCTCCTTAACATCCGGATCTCAGTATTGATAATGTTTCTTTAAATTTGTATGACTTTCAAAATTTTAGGTGTGATTCTCGACAGCAAATTTACTTTTGAGAAACACATTAGGTCTGTGTCTTCTTCAATTGCACAAAAAAATGGGCTTATTGAAAAAGTGTTACAAGATTTTTGGTGATCAATCTATTCGAAAGAAGTGTTTTAATTCTTTCATTTTATCTTGTTTTGAGTATTGTTCTCCTGTCTGGTCTTCAGCTGCTGATTCTCATCTTAATTTGTTGGACAGACACTTACTGTCTATCAAGTTTCTTATTCCTTATCTAGATATTAATCTTTGGCACCGTCGTTCAATTAGTACATTATGCATGTTGCATAAGATTTTTCATAAATCTGACCATCCTTTACATTCAGATCTCCCTGGACAATTCTATCCTGTTCGTATCACTAGACAGGCAGCTGATTCTAATAGCCAGGCCTTCTTCATCATGAGGCTCAGTACTACAATGTATTCTAGAAGTTTTATTCCAGCTGTTACCAAGTTGTGGAATGATCTTCCTAATCTGGTAGTTGAATCAGTAGAACTTCAAAAGTTCAAAGTTGGAGCAAATGTTTTTATGTTGACCAGGCTGACATGAGTCTTTTTATAGTTAATATAAGACATATCTGTTTTTGACGTTGTTAATAGTTTGTGTGGGACATATCTATTTTGACGCTGTTACTATTTTTAGAATGATATATTGTTTATTCATTATCATCATTTATTTATTTCCTTATTTCCTTTCCTCACTGGGCTATTTTCCCCTATTGGAGCCCTTGGGCTTAGAGCATCTTGCTTTTCCAACTAGGATTGTAGCTTGGCTAATAATAATAATAATAATAATAATAATAATAATAATAATAATAATAATAACGATAATAATAATAATAATAATAATAATAATAATAATAATAATAATAATAATAATAATAATAATAATAATAAAAATAATAATAATAATACACTAAGATGATTAAATCATATAAAACCTCATCAAATGACCTTACATCCTGCTGATTTATTCATCTCTCTCTCTCTCTCTCTCTCTCTCTCTCTCTCTCTCTCTCTCTCTCTCTCTCTCTCTCTCTCTCTCTCTCTCTTATATATATGTATATATATATATATATATATATATATATATATATATATATATATATATATATATATATATATATATATATATATATATATATATAAATATATATATATACAGTATATAAGTATATATATATATATATATATATATATATATATATATATATATATATATATATATATATATTTATATATATATATATATATATATATATATATATGTATATATATATATTATATATATATATATA
>NC_090730.1:73323408-73330908 GCF_036898095.1 Palaemon carinicauda | reverse complement strand
GACTTGTTTTTCCAATCTTTCATTAAATTAAAATTTGAAAGTTCACGTATTAGATATCATAGTTCCTAAATATTTTCATCATTCTACCTCATTCATTCTTTCGCATTTCAATGATATTTCAACTTCTATTGCGTATTCCGTTCTCATTATGGTTTTCTTTCTTCCATTTATCTTGTGCCCAGCCTCCTGTGATATTTCATGCATTCTGCTAAGAAAATTGGAAAATCCTGTTTGTGTTATGCTGATAAGGACAGGATCATCATCATACTCTAGGTTAGTTAATTTCCTATTACCAATCCAGTCTAATTCTTCTCCACCATCCCCAACTGTTGTATGCATTACAAAATCCATGAGTAGGATAAACAACATAGGTGATAATGCATTCCCTTGGAATACTCCACTGTTAACTGGAAATTCATTTGATAGGACTCCACTAACATTAACTTTTGCACTTAATTTGCTTGTGAACAAACTTTATCAAATTTGCATATTTAAGAGTAATCCCATAATAACGCTGGACTCTCAACCAAATTGATCGGTGCACTCTATTAAAGGTTTTTTCATAGTCCACAAATATCATCACAAGTGGATTTTTATATTCTACACATTGCTGTACAAAAAGTCTTAAAATGAAAATAGGGTCAGTAGTACTTCTACCTTTTTTTTAAAGACTGCTTTTTCATCTCTCAGCTTTTTTATCAATCTTCCACTCTAGTCTCTTTAAAATAAGCATACTATACATTTTCATGACGACTGACGTAAGTTTGATGCCTCTGTTATTATTGCAAGCTGTCAGATATCCTTTATTTGCCATTTTCACTACTATTCCTAACTCCCATTCATCAGGTTTTGCGTCTTCACGCTAAATTCAACAAAATAATATTGTGAGTATTCCGGAATTCACTTCATGTTCGTCCTATATCATCTCAGCAGTTATTCCATCGTATCGAGGGACTTTCCATCGCTTGAGTCTTTTAGGTATACCTTCGAATTCAACAACTTTGAATTTATTCATGAGTACATCAATTCTTCCTCAGCTCCAGGTATATTACTCAAATTATTCCCTTCATATCTCCTATTCATGACATCAATAAAGTGTTCCACCCAACGTTGCCTTTGTTCATCTTCTGTTGTTATAACAGATCCATCTCTCTTTTTGCAGAGTGAGCTATAGGTTTCTTCTTCTTTGCCCCAGCAGAGACTTCAACGATAATTCTGTGAGCTATTCTTACAGCATAGCACCTCCCTCAAATCATTGCTTTGTCAGCCTCATCTGCTTCCCTGTGTATTGATGGCGTTGCAGTTTGTTACTAAACTTTTGTGTATATTATATATATATATATATATATATATATATATATATATATATATATATATATATATATATATATATATATATATATATATATATATATATATATATCACAAAATGTATCGCATTTTCAGGGAACTACGTTATTTTATTAAGCTTCAAAAAAGTCTGTGACATTGGCTTGAACTGAATGCTTCACACTCATTGTTGCGGGTCGTTTCTATAGTCTCATCACGCCGACGACGACGTCTGAATCACACCTGATCATGGCCAGCTGTTTGCAGCTCTGCCAGGTAGTTGCGCACTTTCTGGAGTGATGAGGCCTGTGATCGTAATGGTGAGTCATATTCTTCAGTTTCATCAACATCCTCCTCTGGCTGCTGTTGCTACAATACCTAAGTGGTGCTTTTGTACTAGTTAGTTGCTGGCTCACATGTGTCATTGACGCTGTAGAGATCTAATTTTTTCAAAGTGTGAGTCAAACAATTCTTTTGACAATCTAAGTATGGTTAAAGACACATCATCTTCAGGGTCGCTGTCCACACTGGCTTCACCAACAAACATAAACTAGGGTGTCATGGGCTCCACCCGTATTTCCTCAACTTACCGCATACTTAGTTAGTTTAACTGATCTCATTCTCTTGGAAAATGCCTGAAGTTTCTGAAAAAATTATCAAAAATATGTAAAAAAAAATATAGATAGCAGTTTTTTGCAAGGACGTACCGTTACGTCCATGGGGGTAAACGGATGGGTTTTGTGAAACGTACCAGTACGTCCTTTGGGGATAAAAGGGTTAATAGAAATCACAATCTCTCGCTCTAACAGTGGAATACTGAGTGCTCTGAATGGTGTGTACCAACCATGTTTCACACAATTGTACATAATTCCTTTTGTATATATTATGCTTGTATCTTCGCTCCTCCCTCGCACTAAAAAGAACCTGAATGATCATGTCTCCGGTTTTGCACTGTATCATTGTCTGTCTCTCGAACATGTCACGTCCTGTTGCCTTGAGGTTTTGTATATAAAGCAGAGTGTTCCTTAATAAACAACTCAGTCGTTTCCAATCTGCCTTTGAGTTCACACCCTTACTCGGCACCGTCACATTGGTGACCCCGGAAGTCGACTCGCTCCCACTGCCTTCCACCCCCACCTCCCTCGACTCTCCATCGTTGGTACTATGACGGAGACAGACTCAACTGCAGTTGGCGCCGCGGCCGCACCATTGAAACTTTCACTGTTCGCCAGCAGAGAAGCGTTCGCTTGGTTTCAATGCGCTGAAGTCCACTTTCGTATCAGGGGCGTGACTCACTCAACCACCAAAGCGGATTATGTTCTCGCGGCGATACCCAAGGACACCTTCCCAGAAATATCCAACTGGCTTTGTGAACAAGGAGACACCCCAATAGCGTATGACGCCCTCAAATCATACCTTCTGCAGCAGTACTCGCCATCGCCAGCCGCCCGTATAGCAAAGCTTTTTCAGCTCTCGCAACAACCGTTGGGGGACCAAAGGGCTTCGCTTGCCCTCAGGGAAATGACCAGTATCGCTCACCTTCAACCTGCCGCAGACGGCTCTCCTTGCGAGGTGAACCTACTCCGTGCCCTTTGGATACGCCGTTTACCTGAACCTGTGCGCGCTGCCATACCCGATGTCGATAGTTTACCCATAAAGGACTTGATGACCAAAGCCGACGCCCTTATGGACAGCCACTTCAAGACCTCCATCAACGCCTCCACCCCTGACGACGAGGATGCCTATTCAACGTCAACCGAAGCTGACATGAATGCCGTAGGACATACACGCCTACCCCGTGACGTGCCGAAGCGGCGACAAAGCCGCCCACCACCCACCAATCGCTCGCGCCCCAACGAACGACTTTTACAGCCACTTACTACTTCCCATCCACCGCAGTTTTGCTACTACCACTTCAGATTCGGGGCAACCGCAAAGAACTGTGCCAATGATTGTCAGTAGCCAAAAAACGTGTAAGTAGGCCATCGCTTGTGGCGGTGGCCTCCCATGTTTCTAATCTTTTCTTTTTACAGGATGCAGGAACGGGCGTGCGATTTTTGGTAGACACGGGTGCTTGTCGTTCTCTTTTGCCAAGGAAACTCTTCAAGGCACAGCGTAGTCTGTCTACATCTGCCGACGTCCGCTTGGTAGCTGCCAACGGATCTGCGATACCCACCTACGGTTACGAGAGCCTCACATTATCGTTCGGAAACGGTAAATTCAATTGGAAGTTTCTCGTTGCTGACGTCACAATGCCAATCCTCGGTGCGGATTTCCTCTCTCATTTCCACCTTCTGGTCGATGTCGCCCACTGACGATTGGTCAACGCAGACTCGTACTTGTCGACACCTCTTCAACCCGCCCCCTCTAACCTCGCTCTCCACATCAGCGCACCCACGGATGCCTACGCCCATCTCCTCACGTCGTACCCGGAAGTTTTCCGTCCAGAACTTCGCCAAACGCCCACGGTTCCTGCCAAGCACGGTATTTATCACCATATAGAGACGACGGGACCCCCAGTCTTCGCAAAATTCAGACGTCTGGCACCGGAACGATTGGCAGCCGCCAAACAGACGTTCGCCGAAATGGAGAAAATGGGCCTTTGCCAGAAGGGCTCCAGCCCATGGTCGTCACCCTTACACATTGTTCTGAAGAAAGACGGCTCCCTCCGTCCGTGCGGGAATTACAGGCGCCTGAACATGCAAACAGAACCGGATCACTACCCCCTCCCAAACATTGCCGATGTAACCTCCTACCTGCACAAAGCGAAGGTTTTCTCTACGCTCGACCTCCTGAAGGGGTATTATCAGGTGCCTATGAACCCAGAAGACATCCCCAAGACCGCCATCACCACTCCGTTTGGCACATACACCTTCAATTACTCTTGTTTTGGCCTTCGTAATGCTGGGACAACGTTTCAACGTCTCATGGATGGCATCTTAGGGGACCTCCCTTTCTGTGTATGTTATGTGGACGACATACTTGTGTTCTCCTTCTCAAAAGAGAAACACCTCCGTCACCTGCGCATCGTGCTCGACCGCCTGCAACAAAACGGCCTTGTAGTCCGGTACGACAAGTGTACCTTTAGCGCCAACGAAGTGTCGTTCTTAGGGCACCATATCACTCCTGAAGGAGTCCATCCCCTCCGTGAGAAGGTAGCAGCCGTTCAGAATTTCCCCACGCCCTCGACCGTCAAAGCTCTGCAGGAATTCTTGGGCATGATCAACTATTATCACCGTTTTCTGCCAGCCGTTGCCGCCACTCTTGCTCCCCTCTACGCCTCCCTCAAGGGCAAGCCAAAGGACTTGAAGTGGGGTCCCCTTCAAGAAGCAGCCTTCTGCAATGCAAAGAAGGCCCTATCAACTGCTGCGGCTCTCACTTTTCCTATCCCGCACGCCCCTCTCCTTCTCTCCACCGATGCCAGCGACGTCGCTATTGGTGCAGTACTTGAGCAGGTGGTCAAAGGCTCGCCCCGCCCATTGGCCTTCTTCAGCAGAAAACTGTCCAAGGCAGAATCGGGTTATTCTACCTTCAATCGAGAATTGCTGTCGGTGCACTTGGCTGTCCGTCACTTTCGCCATTTCATAGAAGGTACGCCCTTCGTCATTCGCACAGACCACATGCCTCTGGTGCACGCCTTCACTCGACAGTCTGACGCCTGGTCCGCCCGTCAACGCCGACATCTGTCCGCCGTGGCTGAATACAATTGCACCCTCCAATACGTCCCTGGGAAAATGAATCCCGTTGCCGATGCCCTGTCAGGAAACACGTTGGCTGCCGTTCAACTGGGATTGGATTACAACGCCCTGGCTGAAGCCCAACGACAGGATCCAGAGTATCAAGCTTGTAGGACATCCTGCACGTCCCTCCGTTGGGAGGATTTTCCCCTCGAAGAATCCAACACCACCCTCCTCTGTGACGTCAGTACTGGTAGACCGCGACCTTGGATTCCTGCTCCCATGCGCCGACAGGTGTTTGACTTCATTCACGGCCTTTCACATCCCTCGTGCCGTTCTACTGCAAAGCTGCTGAAGGCAAAGTTCATTTGGCACGGCATTTCTAAGGATGCTAAGGATTGGGTCCGTGACTGTACTTCTTGCCAAACTTCCAAAGTACATCGACACACGGATTCAGGAGTGGGCACCTTTCCTCAACCTCAGCGTCGTTTCGCACACATTCACGTCAACGTTGTAGGCCCCCTACCCACATCACAAGGACATCGTTACCTGTTTACCGTCATCGACCGCTCCACTCGTTGGCCTGAAGCCATTCCCATGGAAACTGCAACGTCCGCCTCATGTACATCTGCCTTACTCTCTGGATGGATTTCAAGATTCGGTATCCCTGAGCATATTACTTCTGACAGGGGAACCACTTTCACCTCTCAATTGTGGACGTCATTAGCGAATCTCCTGGGCATGACCCTACATCAGACAACGGCCTACAACCCCGCTGCCAATGGAATGGTTGAACGTTTTCATCGCACCCTCAAAGCAGCTTTGATGTCCCGCTGCAAGGATTGCAACTGGTTTACTCAGCTTCCCTGGGTCCTCCTTGGACTAAGGACCACTCCTAAAGACGCCCTCGACGTCTCGGCAGCCGAAATGGTGTATGGCGACCCGTTGGTCGCCCCTGCCGAGTTTTTTCCTTCTACAACCTCCTCTGACGATCTCCAGCGCATACGTCACGTCGTGGGAAAATTTACTCCGTGCCGCCAGACTTACAAGCCCCCAGCGAAGCATCACATACCAACGGACTTGCACTCTGCAACGCACGTCTTCCTGCGCAACGACACCAGCAAGCCACCACTAACGCCCCCTTACACGGGCCCTTTCCTTGTGATCTGACGCGGTCCGAAAGCATTCCTCCTAAACATTCGGGGCAAAGAAGACTGGGTCTCCATTGATCGTCTAAAACCTGCTTATCTTCTGCCAGATGAACCGCCTACAGTTCGCCTCTCTAGATCAGGGCGCCCTATTTAACATGTACAGTATGTCATTTTTAGGGGGAAGCCATGTACCAACCGTGTTTCACACAATTGTACATAATTCCTTTTGTATATATTATGCTTGTATCTTCGCTCCTCCCTCGCACTAAAAAGAACCTGAATGATCACGTCTCCGGTTTTGCTCTGTATCATTGTCTGTCTCTCGAACATGTCACGTCCTGTTGCCTTGAGGTTTTGTATATAAAGCAGAGTGTTCCTTAATAAACAACTCAGTCATTTCCAATCTGCCTTTGAGTTCACACCCTTACTCGGCACCGTCACAGGTGTTAGCCGGTGGCTCGTTGCCTGCTGGCACTGAAGGCCAGTGCTTTCATAAAATCTGGACTCTAAATTGCTGGCACTTGGCTGTGTTGGGCAGGAGTGGCGCCAACACAAGGTTGTTTACAATATAAAGAGATGTAGACTAAGAAAAAGAAGATTGCTAGGACTGGTGGCTAGTTGAGGTGGATCATTCTCCATGTTTAACTATGTGTGTATATATATATATATATATATATATATATATATATATATATATATATATATATATATATATATATATATATACACACATATATATATGTGATATATATATATATATATATATATATATATATATATATATATATATATATATATATATATATATATATATATATACACATATATATGTATATATAGTGATTTTAGTGCTGCCTTTGACCGTGTTAATCATGAGGCCCTTGTTTTCAAACTGAAACAGTTGGGAGTGGGTGGGTCGTTTCTTAGCATTATTATTGATTTTTTAAGTAGTAGATCTCAAAGAGTATTTGTTGATGGGCACCATAGTGAGTATAGGAATGTGATATCTGGTGTTCCACAGGGTAGTGTTCTTGGCCCATTACTTTTCATACTATATACACATGACATGTGGTTTGGCCTAGAAAATAAGCTTGTTGCATATGCAGATGATGCTACTCTCTTTGCATCAATTCCATCTCCTGAATGTAGACCTGGGGTTGGTGAATCCCTTAATAGAGATCTAGCTAAAATTAGTGCATGGTGCAAGTTATGGGGTATGAAGTTGAATCCTAACAAAACTTAAAGTATGATTGTTAGTAGGTCAAGGACGGTGGCTCCTCAACATCCGGATCTCAGTATTGATAATGTTTCTTTAAATTTGTATGACTCTTTCAAAATTTTAG
>NC_090730.1:73308408-73318408 GCF_036898095.1 Palaemon carinicauda | reverse complement strand
AAATTCTTGAGGTATGGCTTGCTTTTGGTATATGAAAGAATTCCCTGTACTTGGCTGCTCATGAGATGACAAATGCTTTTGGCTTTGACCAATTCCTAGCCACCCATGTTCCTTACCTTTAATGGTGGTGATGTAGTGTCTTCTTATAATAGAAAGGAAATGAAAACATACAGGGACACCTGTAATGTATTTGAGAATGTGTCAGCAACATTCTCTTCTCAATGACACCCCCAGATTCCATAGAATAGGGGTTTGAATATTTGGGAAACTTTGCTGTATTGCTCGATGACTGCACAAATAGACTTGGTCATGTGAATGAGGCCAGAAAAAAAAACACATTGTTAATAAAAGGTAGAGATCTTGAATACATTCAAACAACCCTTCACAGCACGTTAAAAGTGCAATGTACTTGGCAAAATGCTGTAGCCAAAATGACCCTTCACCATCAGGACTATTAAAAAGTAAATGCAAAGGAAGCAAAGTTCCACAGATAATCTTTCAATCAGTCTTCACAACACTGCTAAAGACCACGTGTGTCTGTTGAGAAATCAACTTTAGATACCAAGAAGAAAAAAAAAATATGTGGAGGACACTTCAAATGCTGCAAAGATGCTCTCACGAGTGTGATGGTAACTTACAGATGAATAGAGCTGTTATTCACTCATATAATTAAAATGGGAATTTCTTGTCTGTATGTAAATATTAGCTACGAGGGTGAATTATCAAAGTGAAAAAAAAAAACCTGTTACAACAGAGGACATGATAAGGTGAATGTGGTGTTTTTCACTGGCTTTCATAACATAAAAGTGGACATGCTATATACCTTTACAGAAAATTAAATCAATGGATGGCAGCAATCTGGAAAAAACTAGTGCCATATCAAAAGGGGGAGACTCAGAAAAGTGCCCCATTAGCCAGATATCTTTCTAAAGGTATGTCCTAGACGACAGTCAAAGCCCATGTTTTATTGAAAGCCCATTTCTCAACAATCTTTTTTACACTACTCGAAAAAATTTGTAGTTCCGGGGAAGAAGTAAACCGAGAGCAAGGATAAGCCCCTGAAATACGTAGTTCATGAAGAATTGTCTTTTTTAAAGCACTTGATCAGCAATTCTTTGTAGAGCTTCATGTATAGATGATGCCCGTGTTTTACAGTAACGATAATCAGCTTTAAGATATTATTCTATTTCATTTCTAATAATTAGAAAGATATGGACTTAGGAGTTTATTGTCATCTGCATATATCATTCTGCCAATTCTGTTACAATGATCATTAACATTTAATTTTATTTTTCAGAGCAAACTAATTTCTCAGGCATAGCTAAAGTAAACTCGGTCATGAAAAATGTAAAAAAAAATTAACCCTGCGTACACATAGTGGACCTCATGTGGGGGAACGGGCACATTCGCAACACCTTATTTTTCGATATTCCCAGGATAATTTCAGCTTATACCGAAAGTTAGAGGTGCGTGGAGTCAGTTGGTGGTGTGTATCGGTTGAGATAGGATGTATCAACCTAAGCTCAAGATATTCCCAGGATTACAGTACCTCAAACTTTTGCCGGTCACCTGGTGGATACTATGTTACCCTTCAACGTACAAATCTTAATATCATTCATTTTGCATTTTGATATATTTCTCAAAGTGATATTTATAAAGTTTTATGAGATTTTCAGTAGGCTTTGGTGAATATTATTGCAATGCAGTGATGTTCTTATCTTGAGGCTCTGTGGTTACCTTATATAATTTGACGGTCTTATTGATTTCTGAATGAGTTATAGGGGAATACCCTATGTCAAATGGCCTCTCAGAAGAAATTTCACTTGTTTTGGACACCTTTTACTGGCTCATTTTTAATATTTTTTTTTACCTCTTGATAATATAGGGTGGTAATTGTATAAAAAAAATATATTTAGGTAGTTCACAGGGAAACTTTTTGAAAATATAGCATTTTTTTTTCTTTTCCTATTTGGCCAAATTAATTTCTTTTATTTTTTTTTTTCACCCGTCTTACAGAATTGGTGTTTTTGGGCCTAAAACATTGAAACTTGGCGTAGATGTTCCATATTACCCTACTTTATCGTTAAGATCACCATAAGAATTCAGGACAAGTGTACAGAATTTATATGTGGTTTTGTTATTGTATGTATTTTATCAAGTTATCTTTATGGATATATATATTAATATTAAATATTTTTTTCTTTACTCCTAACATAGTATTGAGGAATAAATAGTGGCCAATATCGAGGAATGATTAGTGGCCAATATCGAAATTTCAGTTTTTTATATCTTTAATGATAATGTTGTTATTTGATCCAAAAATTGAGGTTACCGTGCGCGTACCAGGTTACCGATGGAACACTGCGAATTTAAGGTTACAAACACAAGGTTTTATTACAAAATAGTACCGACAGTAGTCTGCTTCCGTAATTAGAAATCTGACATTGAAATCATATAATACCAAAAAAGTTGGTTGATATTATAAGTTCTATTGAATCATTATAATATACGTTACACTAAAAAAATATACTTCAGGATTGAAAAGGGCAACTGCTTTATTTATTTTTTAGATTTTTTAAAGTTGAATGCCCTTTAGTAATTTCTTTCAAGTGGAGGCAATAATAAAGGGTCTTGCATATTCCTTCGGCAGCTAACTGCACGCACTATTGTTGCTATTCTATGTTACTTTTGTCCCCGATTCCCTTTCTTTTCTAATTCGGTGCATAGCCTCTTTTAATTTACTTCACAATGAAACTACAGTGTTTCACCAAGTTGCACCTTTGTCTTATTGGTCAATTACAATTAATCAAATCAATTTCAATCTCTTTAGTCTTAAGCTCGTTAACATCAAGTTTCAACAGTTTTCACGTACAGATATATTCAAAGTTTTTCACCAGTCTGTTACCACTTTAACATTATTAGCAAATCTAGGGTCCTCACCAGATGTTTAAGAATGATTTTCTCTGGATACAAAATTAAAGCTAAGCAAGAACCTTGAATGGGCAAGCTGAATATTACAAGAATAAGGGTTTCACTGCGTTGGGAAAATAGTATTGTAGAAGATAAGGTGAATAAGAGTTATAGCTAAAAAATAAAATAGAACAATTAATTATGAAATAAGACTCGCATGAACAACTTCGATAAGATATATTATAACACTCAAATTGAATACCAGCCCTTATTCTAGCTAGAGTTAAAAAGAGATTAGAATACTGTGTGATATTGAATAATATGAAATGGAGGGTGCGAGCTGTGAAATTATCTGTACACCTCGTGCTACATGGCGGATGGTATAAACTGTGAAATTGATTGCAATATTAATATGTGAATGGTAAACTTAATGGCAATCCAGATTTTGTCCGACAAATTGGAACAGGAGTCACCTTAATAAACCAAAATTGGAATTATATTAAAATATCGACAAAACAAAAGAATGAATAGATTTCCTCAAAAGATATACCGATCTCAAAAAAATCTTCAGAATTCTTCAGTATACGCAGGCTACTATGCACTTCAAACGAGAACTGTGTATTTTATATCTTCAAAAGCGAATTTGCAACCAAGTATCATATTTGGATATTACAATGAATTTCTTATAATTGAACCAAGTTGTCATTAATACTGAGGGCGAGAGGATGCACTAGAATATACCCTACCGGCGCTCATATTTTTGTTTATTTTTAGTGTTGATTTCAATACCATTTTTTTTTATTGTGCACAACATCCACGTTTCTTCAATCACGTCAATAGATCAATTTATTTGAATTAGTGTCACCAGTACAAAGCAGCTCGTGCGCACGCCCACAAAACGTCGCATACATATATATATATATATATATATATATATATATATATATATATATATATATATATATATATATATATATATATCTTTTGATGAGCTACAACCTACTTGGAAAAGCAGGATGCTATAAGCCTAAGAGCTCCAACAGGGAAAATACCCTCAGTTAGGAAAGGAAATAGGGAAATAAACAGCAATAGAAGTTTAAGAACAGTAACAACATTGAAATAAATCATTCATATATAACTATGAAAACTTGAAAATAACACGAGGAAGAGAAATGGATAGAGTAGTATGCCCAAATGTACCCTCAAGCAAGAAATCTCTATCCCAAGACAGTGCAAGACCATGGTACAGAGGCTATGGCACTACCCAAGACTATAGAATAATGTTTTAATTTTGTAGTGTCCTTTTCCTAGAAAAGTTTTTTACTATAGCTAAAGAATCTCTTCTACCCTTATCAAGAGGAAAGTAGCCGATGAATAATTACAGTGCACTAGTTAACCTCCAGTGAGACGAAGAATGGTTTAGTAATTCAAGGGTTATCAAATGTATGGAGAAAAAGCAGATTGTGTAAAGTCCAGGCCAGACTATTCTTTGTATGTGTCGGCAAAGATGTAATGAGTCGTAACAAGAGAAAGGGCTCCAACATAGTACTGTCTGGCCAACCAATGGCCCAATAACTCTTTGGCGGTAGTACCTTAACGAGTGGCATGTACCTAGGCCAACCTACTACCTTGAATTATCAAGAGGTTGTCCTTTCCTTATCTGATTATATTTCTTCTCAAAACCATCCCTACTCCCCTCCCTTCAGTTGAAGTGGCTATCCTGGAGGGTATCTAGCCTTGCATGATGTATCGGCTCCTCCATGTTCACCAGTTTTTCCGACTTTTTCTTACATAGTTTATGGGTTTGATCAATAATTTTATTTATATTTCCCTAAAGCAGATTACTTTTGTTATCTTTATTTCTAATCTAGTTTTTAAGTAGGATGTATCATTTTTATTTCCATTAATTCTTAGGCTCTCTGGAGACATTGAACGAAATCCAGGACCAATATGTCCTAGATTTCGTCAATGTTGTCTACTGTATTGCAGTATTCGTGGTCTTCATGCATATATTCAAGACCTTACAGTTGCGTCCAGACAGTATAATATTTTTTTGTGCTCAGAAACTTTTATTTCTAATATGAGGCACTCATCTGAGCTCCTTATAACTGGTTTTACGAGGCCAATAATTTTGAAACGTGTTGCCATTCCTAGGGCCAGGGGAATAGCGGTATATTTTAGGACCGAGTACCCTACTTCTCATAAGTCCTGGTATGAATGTGGAAGTCATGAGATTCAGGTGATAAAAGTTTGGGATAGTCATAACAAATTCTATTTGTGTTCAATATACCAGAATCCAGACATGGTGATTCTATCTTCGACTGTCTTCTTACTATCATGGCTAAAATACAAGAAGATGATAAAAAGGCCTCTTTTGTCTTTGTTGGTGATTTCAATGCTCACCATAGGGAATGGTTGAGTTCTGTTTCTCCTACTGATCACCACGGCTTAAGAGCTTCAGACTTTGCCCCTGAATTAGGCAGTGAGTAAATCAAAAGTAAAGCTATTTAGGTTGGGATACTGCTTGGGCCTTGTATACACTGAAATCCTGCTGTTATAACAAGTAAGGTTGGTTCTCCAGTCAGGACATATGATTATGTCTCGATTTCATTTGTATTGAAGACTGAGCAAGCCTATTCCTCATGTATCATACTCTTGTAAGTTTTATATGAAATCTCAAGCAGACTGGCATTGGATTTTGCATGATTTTTTGGGCTTGAATTGGTCACAATTGTATGGGATGTCGATCCAGTCGTCTCTTTGAATGTGAATCTAGTCAACATAATTGATTGACGTATTCCTTCTCGTGTGATAAGATACCGAGTAAAGGACAAACCATGGTTCAATGATGATTGTAGAAGTGCTTATTTAGAGAAGCAGGAGGCCTATCATCTTTGGAAGGGTAATAAATCAGATATGACCTGGAATAACTATACTTACCTTAAAGCTTTTGCTCACAGAATTTATGCTACATCTGAAAAGGAATACAATCTAACCTTATAAGAAACCCTTTCTGGTACAACCCAGGAACATAAGTTGTGGACTACACTTGAATCTGCACTCTTTGGTGTAGATGCAACAGTTCCTCCTTTGCCTAAACCAGATGGCTCAGTCACTCACTGTCCAAATGAAAATGTACCCCTTTTGGCTGATGTGTTTGACAGTAAATGGAGTAATGAGAAACTCAAACTTCCTCATTCCTGTTTTTCTAAGGCTAAATTATCTAGTTTAGCTTTTCGATCTCGTGAAATTAAACCTCTGTTGATGGACCTTGATGCTTACGGAGGTATATACCCATATGGTATTTTACCTTTGTTTTTTATAAAGACTGTAGATATCTTAGCTCCAAAGGCATCTGCTATTTTGTGCAAGTTAGCATATTTCCATAACTCCCATATTATCTAAAGTTTTTGAACGTCGTCTGGCAACATGTCTTAGTAGGTTTGCTGAAGCTAATCATCTGTTCCCCAGTTTGCAATTTGGTTTTCGTAAAGGCCTTCGAGCATGTGATGCCCTTCTTACAATCGCCAATGCTGTACAGAAATCCCTTGATTATGGGCAGGGAGTTCGTATGATATTCCTTGATTTTAGTGCTGCCTTTGAACGTGTTAATCATGAGGCCCTTGTTTTAAACCCAATCCGTTGGAAGTGGATGTGTCGTTTCTTAGCATTATCACTGAATTTTTAAATAATATATCTCAAAGAGTTTTTGTATGGGCACCATAGTGAGTATAGGAATGTGATATCTTATGTTCCACAGGGTAATATTCTTGGCCCATTACTTTTCATAATATATACACATGGCATGCAGTTTGGTCTAGAAAACCAGTTTGTTGCAAATGCAAGTTTTGCTACTCTCTTTTTATCAGTTCTATATCCTTAATGTAAATCTTGGATTGCTGAATCCCTTAATAGAGATCTAGCTAAAATTGGTGCATGTTGCAAATTATGGGGTATGAAGTTAAATCCTAGCTAAGCTCAAAGTATGATTGTAAGTAGGTCAAGGATAGAGGTTCCTCACCATTTGGATCTCAGCATTGATAATGTTCCTTTAACTTTGTACAACTCTTTTAAAATTTCAAGTGTGATTCTCGACAGCAAATTTACTTTTGAGAAACACATTAAGTCTGTGTCTTTTTCTATTGCACTAAAAAAAATCGTTTATTGAGAAAGTCTTTCAAGATTTTCGGTGATCAATCAATTTTGAAAAAGTATTTTAAGTTTTTTCATAATTCTGACCATCCATTACATTCAAATAAAGCTGAACAGTTCCATCTTTTCTGTAATACTAGGCATGCAGTTAATTCTAAGAGTCAGGCTTTCTCCATCATTAGGCTCAATACTACACAGAATTTTAAAAGTTGTATCCAGCTGTGACCAAGATGTGGAATGATCATCCGAATCGGGTAGTTGAATAAGAAGAATTTGAAAAGTTCAAGCTTGCAGCAAAGTTTTTATGTTGAACATGCTGACATAAGTCTTTTTATAGCTTATATATGACATACCTGTTTTGATGTTGTTACTGTTTTTAAAATAATTTATCGTTAATTTTTTCTCATCGTTTATTCATTTTCTTATTTCCTTTCCGCACTGGGCTCTTTTTCCCCGTAGGAGCTTTTGGGCTTATAGCATCTTGCTATTCGAGCTAGGGTTGTAGCATGGCTGTTAATAATAATAATAATAATAATAATAATAATAATAATAATAATAATAATAATGCTACTACTACTACTACTACTACTACTACTACTACTAATAATAATAATAATAATAATAATAATAATAATAATAAATAAATAAATAAATAAATAAAAACATTTTACCCAACGTTAAGGCCTTATGTATTACTAAAAATAATGGGCTGGCAAAAAAAGAAAAGATGAATAAATGAATAAAAAAAACTAATTAATCAGAATCAAATGAATATACAATAATTTCAGACAAAATCATTGTATGATTTGATGATGAAATATCACAAATAAAACTCCATTTGAAAATGCAGTTCAAACCGCAAAATAGCTTGGGGACTCAATTCATAATAAAGAAAATGATCACTCATGAAGAAAAATGTCAATACAATTATGCTAAATGCTCTTTTACATAATTGAATAATGGCATTAGCCTATTGCCAATTCTGTGGTAATGGCCTTCCATATTACCTGATGTAAGAGTTACAATATTGGTTATAAATGACGGACAAATTGATATATTCCTGAGTGAGACGAAAAGCAATTCTAATAAACTTTTGTTGGAGGTTTACGATAACGAATTTTGAATTTGTTGTAATGTATTTAGCAAAACCGGTGATACATTTTCATTTTTGTATTGGACAAGCGGTATATAAAATAAAAGAAAAGAAAACAAGAGGAAGAAAAGAGAATTAGAATTGTTTGTTTAAGTGTACCCTCAAGCAAGAGAACTATAACCCAAAACAGTGGAAGACCATGACACAGAGGCTATGGCACTACTTAACAACTAGAATACAATGGGTTGATTTTGGAATGTCCTTCTCCTAGAAGAGCTGCTTACCATAGCTTAAGAGTCTCTTTTACCCTTATCAAGAGGAAAGTAGCCACTGAACTATCATAGCACAATGATTAACCCCTTGAGCGAAGAAGTGTTTGGTAATTTCATTGTTGTCAGGTGTTTGAGGAGAGACGAGAATGTGTAAAGAATAGGCCAGACTATTCGGTGTATGTGTAGGCAAATAAAAATGAGCCGTAACCAGAGAGGGATCCATTACAATACTGTCTGGCTAGTCCAAGGATCCAATAACTTTCTAGAGGTAGTCTCAATGGGTGGTTGGTGACCTGGCCAACCTCCTTCCGTTTATAAGTACGTATATATATATATATATATATATATATATATATATATATATATATATATATATATATATATATATATATATATATATATATATATATATAGGCCACAATCACTTATGATTTTAATACATGTTGTATTTAGACTATGCTAAATAATTCAGGGCTAGTAAAAAATTTCTTATGGCGCTACTAATGACAATTCTCATGAAAAGATATTTGCAATTAGCCATTTAGAACATAAATGATTTATTCCATAAATCAAATACGATATTATAGTTCAGTGCAATTAATGTTAATCCTACTTTAAATTTCAAGAAAGCACACAGCCGGATATTTGAACCAAATTTTTCGACAGAAATGATTATCATAGTTACAGTATTTTCTTAAGAATGAGAGTCACAGGTATTTTACTGTTTTCTGTAAACCCGGATGCTGTTATATATATATATATATATATATATATATATATATATATATATATATATATATATATATATATATATATATATATATATATGTGTGTGTGTGTGTGTGTGTGTGTGTGTATATATATATATGTGTGTGTATATATATATATATATATATATATATATATATATATATATATATATATATATATATATATATATGTGTGTGTGTTTGTGTGTGTGCGTGTGTGTGTACGCACGTGCACATATAACTTTAACTTGGATTTATAATTTTTCTTCTGCCAACAATTGGAGTGTTATTTACATCTCATTTAATCAGATGCTAAACTTCTTTGAGCTTTATACAAACAAATCATAACACTTATGGGCAATGGCCATGGACTCGTCAGTTCCTGCTACCACTCAATGATGGACACTCGATATCACACATTGAGAGCAGCATATTTTTCTACGGGAATTTTTTTTTTTATATTTTTTTTTTTATTTTTTTTTTTTTTGATAAACAATTACAGAACTGGCATTATCCATTCACTATGGAAATGCCTTCTGTAGTTATACAATTAATCACTGATAATTAATATCCGTTATAGAGGATGACAATAATTGGAATAAAATATACTTACTGCTATCATTATAAGAATTTCTTACGAAGTACATACTATGAATTTTGCAGTTTGTTTAAAGGTTTAAAGTTTTGAAGGCCATTCATGCATGGCAGAGGCAATGGACAGTGACATTGCCCTAGCAAGCAGGACATTGCCCTAGAAACTAACCATATATTAAATATCAACGCTCATGTCCCCTTTCCACCCAAGCTAGGACCAGGGAGAGCCA